>NC_142608.1:43703152-43861525 GCF_041222555.1 Hakea prostrata
TTGCATGCTCTTCTTCATTCTTTGAATAATCAGGATATAGTCAATGAGATCAATCCTGTTTCTCCAGAGCACATCATAAAAGACTCTATTCATAAGGTCAATCCACAGTTTCTTTGAATGCAGACATTAGTCAATCCACGCACCCCAATGAAGCTCATAGTGGCAGCCACCTTATTAAAAAAGCTTTCTTGAAATTATCTATAGGCTTCACTTTCAATTGTTGATATCAGGATCTTAAATCAATCTTCGAGAACACGCTTTTTCCCTTCAATTGATCAAAGAGATCATCAATTAGAGCAATGGGTATCTCTGGTAGTCAGCTTATTCAACTCCACGATAGTCAATGCACAGATCATACTACCATCCTTCTTCTAGACAAACAAGACCGGGCTCCCAAGGTGACACACTGGGTTGTACAGAAACCTCTTTCAATGAGCTCATTCAGCTTCGTTTTACAACTCTTTCAACCTCCGTAGGACCCATCCTATATGGAGCCATAGATATGGAGTGTCACCCAGGATAAGATCAATAGGGGCACTCAGCATCCCTATCTAGAGGCACTCCATAGATCATCGGGAAAGACATCAACAAAGTCATAGACAATTTTGTCTTTGTCCATACTCTCTCCACTTTACTCTTGCCTTCAGATGAAGCATCATCTACTAGGGCATAGATTTGCATTAGTGCGGGCCCAGTATCTTCCTACATACCCTTCTTATCTCACCTGAAATTCAAAGACCGGACTTCCACAAACATGGAGCTGGGTCTTCCTTGAGGAACAAAGAAACACGCGCTTTGTGGGTTGTCAACAATCCAATTCCCAAATGACATCAAAGTCCTTCATCTCAAGAAGTATCAAATTGGCTTCCAAGTTCTTCTCACTAATCAACACAAAACATTTAACTAATCTTTATCTAGTTTCACAACGGGACCCGTAGGTGTACTAATCAATAAACAACTGAACAATTTTTTAGGGATTAGATCAATCTTCTTGATAAATGCGAGATGATATGAATGAATGAGATGCACCCGTATCCAAATAAAACAAATGCATGAATAGAAGCGACTAATAATGTACCCTAATCACTTCATGGTTCGCATCTTGCTCTCGATCTTGGAATCTTGAACACTCTGCCGAGGGATGACGCGGAGCACTCTTCACCACTGAGGCAAGTCTACCCAGAGCGCAGAACCTCTTAGGACATTCGCGAGCAAAATGGCCAGGCTGCTTACAGAAAAAAAGCATACAAGGTTGCTGGGTCCAAGCTGGAGTAGCTGCACCGAGGGGCCCCTGAACCAATGGCCTTGGATTCTCATTCCTGGCCTACCACTCACATTCTTCAGTTGCTGATTCCCCCATATTGCTTAAAGCGCCAGGCTCTGACAACCCGGGTTCGACCTACCTCCTAGGCTGAGCGGAGTGGGATATAGTGTAGGTCTCACAAAATGCCGATCATTACGATCCACCAATCCAAGGTTCCTAGGCTGCCGGGCCCTTTGCACACGAGCGTTCTCCTTCTCGGTTTCTTCCAACTTCTTGAGTTACGAACCACTTGAGCATAGCTCACTAAGGTTGGACTGTGAGGTAAGCTTTAATGGATGGGCGCGGTCCTTTAAAGAATTTCTTCACTTTGGCAAGATCAAGCTCAGAGAATCGGGAGCAAAGAATGAAGCTCCTTTAATTTCTGTTGGCACTCCAACATAGACAAAGATCCTTGCGCGAGAACCATGAACTCAACTTCCTTCGCGTCTTCCAACACGCCGGGAAGTAGTTCATCAAAAGCTTCCTTAAACAACTCCCAAGTTACAACACCCACATGTAAACCTTCCAAAACAGGCCGAGTAGAGGTCCACCAGCGTCGGCTTCCGTTGCAACCTCGCTCAACAAACAAAATCTTCTGAGCACCCGTACATTGTAAATGACAAAAAGCCTTCTCCAACTCACGAAGCCACTTGTTAGGAAACAAGAGGTCCTTGGTAACACCAGTAAAGTTGGGCACTTGCATATTCAGAAAACTTTCAATCAGGCGAGTATGAGGAGTTCCAGCTAAACCTCCAGCATTCGGGACAACAGTATGAAGATTTCCATCAACACCTGCACGAGTCTCATTATGCGAGTCATGAAACCGGTCATCATTTGGTTGAATTGGGCTGTTTCTTCTTGCATCATATTACCCATGATATTGGCAATATCACGAAAACTTCCCACATTCGGGCACGGGTATGTCATGGGTACCACGATCACCGGTATTGGTATCCTGATCGTGACCATCTTCGGGTATCTCACCATGACCATGACCATTAGATTCCCCACGTCCACTTCTCGGAGTAACCATTCCGCAATAGCGAGAACGTCGAGATACCAAATTTGAGTTTCAACATAATCCACAAGTCCAAATGATTTGGAAACTTAAATCATGCTTAAATACATCAATTTAGTCATCCAACAACAAATCATAGGGCAAAAATCACATTTTCCAAAAATCCAACACAAATTGAGTTCATGGGTCCATTGGTCAATTGATTGGTCGAATGCCCGATCGACCAATGAGTCGACCAATCAAGGCGAGAATCCGAAAATTCACATTATAAGCCTCATTTTCATATTCCAACTTCATTTTAGCTTCTTCCAAAGGTGAGAGAGCTTAGGGGGAAAGATTCCAAAGGTTCTTCCAAGTGTTCTAGGAGTGATTTAGTGCTTCAACAACAACACCACAACCTACATTCATCTCACACAAGGTAAAACTCTCATTTTTCTCTTTCACTTTCATCTTCTCATGCTTGCATTTCAATCAAATCCATGTTTTGCTTGTATCCATTGTTAGAAATCATGTTTAGGAATACTTAGAAACATATTCCCTAGGTTTTAAACACTATTCCATGCATAGACAACAAGTTCTAACACCTTCTTGCACTTCTGCAAGGTTTTCAGCACCGAAATCGTTATCTTTAGAAAAATTTCGTTTTCTCACAAACCGCTTGGAGTTTTCGCATGAAATCAATTGCTACATGCTCAAAATGATAATGTGAATATGTCCATCTAGTTTGATTTAACCAATTTCAACTTTTCAAAAATCCAATTTTGACCTAGAATGTCAAAATCCCCAAATTTTCTTGCTGAATTTTTCACTTTAGACTGAGATTTCGATCTATTTTCCTCAAATAAACTTTATAGTCATGAAATTCCAAGTATTGTGTACATGCTAGTATCTTCAAATCAAATTTTCCCCAAATTTGAAAATTTCTGAAAATTACGAAAATACCCTTTTAACTTAAATTTTTTAAATTGCATTAACAACAATGTCTTTCTTTGCTTCCACGGACATTCACCATGCCGAGGGGTGTACGAGGACGGGTCGGAGTCGTATGGTAGGGGCACTCAAGGCGAGGTCAAGTTCCTTGAGCCTAGATAGGAGGTTCGGAGGCCAAATAGATTTGACACTCCCCAGGTGAGTTCTTATCCGAGGCCTACTTGATTCTTGTAACATCGAGCTAGGACGTCTACTACACCTTTGACGGCTCGGGGTCTTCGGGATTCAGCGAGAGGTTTGACACTTTGCGGTGGACACATTTCTTCATAGAGGATCTGCCGATATACCTAGAGCTAGTGAGGTTGTTCTTCAACAACCTAACCTATCTTGAGGAGGCTAGGGGTCCAAGACATCCACTTCGGCTTGTCCTTAGGAGCAGAGGGTCCTTCGAGACTCGGATCCACTTCTCTGAGATCAACGGCTGAGGTCTTGCGGGTCCCTCACTACCCAGATCGGTGCATATGGATACCTGCAGGGGTAGACATAGACAACTACTTGATGCCATACTAGCTGCGCGAGATATGCTCCACACCTTGTGGGATAGTCGTCGATGCTTCACTCCGTGGAACAGCGGACGGATGGCAGATTCAACACGGATCATCGGTGGCATCGTCGGCCGAAACATCATGCCGAAGGCTGGACATCACCATCGGGTCACGGTGATGGAAGCCTTAGTCATCTACCGCATCTACATGGGATTCGAGATCAACCTTTCCTACACCATACGGCGGGTCATGCTAGATTTGGTTCTGCGGCCTAGCATGCGGAACATTTGCTATGGGAGGCTACCGGCCTTGATCTTCGGGCATTTCGGGGTGAGTTTCGAGGATACACCGGTGGATCTTGCTCACGAGGATACATTATCGGGACTCGGACCATTCGTCGGATGAGGTTGCAACGGTCGTGAGATCTCCGGTCCGGAGGGTGAGGAGGATGATGAGACAGAGGATGAGGAGCGGGAGTCGGAGGATGGAGAGGAGGATATCGGCCCAGATAGTGATGATTAGGCCGGAGATGATACAGAGATGCACAAGGTTATGCCGGAGCATCACGAGTTTCCTTCCTTGCACTTTGAGATTGGTGGCCCTTCTCATGCGGTTCCGAGACTACGGATCTCGGTGCACGAGATGAGATCGATGACTTCCATCTGCGCTGGAGAGAATGTATGAGAGGATGGAGTCACGACGGGGATAGGATAGAGCATCAGGTGACTCAGCTATCGAGGAGGACTTGAGCTTACGAGAGATCAGAGGAGATCACCTAGATAGATAGTACTTAGGATTTTCCTTGATGCTTTTCTGATGTGATCGTTGTAAAACTCTAAATATTAATGAAGTTCACTTTGTTTCACTTTTATTATTGTGTATTATGCACTTTTCTTGTATTGCATTAAGTGACAATTGTTTAAGTATAATTATTGTGCATTATTCATAAATATTCGGTTATGCTTCATTATACGGTTTCTAGTCCAAGTGTTTTATTATTCACTTCTAAGAGTAGATGAGTCACTTCGGATCTATGACTCAGGAATGTTACATTATCTTCGTTTTACGTGGTTAGGATTTCCTCGAACTTTGGGCTCGATACCATTCGCAACATCCTCCCAGCCGGTACCCTAGCCGGCATACCCGAGAGTGTGATCCACAGCCCGAAGATCAAGTAATGAGAAATCATCCTCCCACATAGACAATAACATAATCATAAACAAGAAATAATCAGGATTTAAAATATTATAACAAAAGATTAAAATCAAGAAATGAATAATCAATATAATCAGAGTGCAACAATGATACCAGATGTAATCACATCAAAAGAAATAGAGTTAGGCGGAAACTCACTCCACAAAATACAGCGGAACGCAGAATGTAAATCTAAAAGAAATAACAACTAAATCAAAGGAACTAAGAGAAATATCTAACATCAGGGTTTTCTATTCTATAAATAATGTCTTCAAAATAGTGGACTTCATCAATCCATTTAAGACGTTCCACGTATACGTTGTCTTTAATCGTAGTACGCAGCTTGATCAACTGAGGATCATCGAGTAATCTTGATTGTTGCCAACACCTTGTGTGTAGTACACTTCATCGTATTGTTCGCCATAGTAATCAGTACCTGTAGAATAGTCTAACAAAAACAATGTACAAAAGGAATGAGTTTTGAAGAAACTCAGTAAGGTAGTTAATCCATAACAACATAAATAACATGGAAGCAAACCATAACAAGATGCAATGCAATATGAAACAAGTAAGGTATGTATGCATCTAAACTCTATGTATGCTGGTCTCTATGGCGAGCATGGTTTAAGTCATAGCACCGTACTTCTTTGGGAAGGTCTCAATCACTCATCATCAGTTGGTAATGGGTCCGGCATCCCTCAAGATAAACCATGGTAGGGGGTTAAGTCAACACACTCTCTCACAACCATTTGGCATAAGTACTGGCGCATGTCAGGGAAAAGCCTAGCCCAATGCAAGTCATCTACTCAGTTACATCAACTCGGGTCCAGATACTTCCATTCCTCGCCCTCGCGATCCTTTCCGGTATCCTTTCCACTAGAGTCCTAATAGTCCCCGACTACGGACTCATCAACCCTATTGGATATCCACATATGGTAAACGAGAAGCTCTCATGTCCTCTCACGGGTTGGTTACTGGGTCTTAAGCGCCCATGAGCCCAAGTCTAGCCATATGCAACCCTCCAATAAATGGCCTCTTTCGAGTATCCACAATGTGATCCATGTCCTCTCACGGATTGGTTACCGGTCTTGAGCGCCCACGAATCCCCATTGCTACCACGGGTCGTTCGGTCTCAATACCCTTCCGAATCGGGTCTGATATAACAGGGGTACAACCTAACCAAACACTGCTAGATAGCCCTAGGTATGACAACCAATGATTCGGGAAAGTGTCGATGGGCAACCCCGGAAACATCCCATACTATTTCCGATAATGTCCAAGGACGAAGTGTCAAAAGGACACCTCCCAATCCCAAACCAAACTTAATCAAACACATTCTCAGATCAGTCATGACATACACAACTAGTAGTTCATCATATAAAAGAGAATGTAAAAGCAAAATCAGATTAAGCAGTAATAAGTAATTCATATAACATGAATAATGAAAAAGATGATATAAACAAGTGCTACTGTTCTCACAGTAGGAGATCAGAATTAAAGTACAACAACATTAGGTAATCTCATAGTTTCACAAAGTAGAAACCAGAGAACAAGTAATCTATGTAGTTAAGGAAATAACTGTCCTTACCTTCTAATTCATAAAGGAACTTAGAGAATCAAGTAAGACCTTGACTAAACCTGAGAAAAGAGTCTTAAACAAGTGTATACTATAAGTTAGGAAAGATCACAATTCAATCAAAACAGACCAAGAATGGGGTTGCTGTACCCATTGGTCGGCCCGATTGGTCTCTCTGCCCATCGACCAATGAGTCGACCAACGAGACAAGATAGCCTTCAAAATCAGAATTTTTAGAATATGAATCCCAATTTGGTGGTTCGAAAGGGTAGAAAATAAGGGGGAAACTTTAATGGAAACATCTAAGTCTATTGAAGACAACAAACCATTAATCAAATCAAGTTTCCAGGTCACAACTCAGGAACCAGAAAGTTAACCTAATTAGGTTAAACATAGATTATGAAGGAAAAATATAATATGATCAAGGGTAAGGAATTAAAATTAATAGGTTACAATTCTAGTAAAGAAAATAAAGTGAGAGTCTTCTAATATGTTCAAAATAGGGGTTCTTGATCTTACCCAAGAAATTAGGGTTTCACCTTTTTTGGCTCCCATGGAAAAGGTTGAGATCACAGGAGGGAGGGAATTGATGATAGGCCAATTACAACAAGATGAATTTTAAGAATATTGAATTTAGACCAACCTCCGCATTACCCATGAGGTTTCCCTCACATGAGGGTTTACCAAAAAGTTCTCATGATGGCCACACAAAGTTAGGGTTTCAAGGGTTAGGGTTTCCAGGATTCAGTTGACAAGGGTTGAGATCATGATGATGATCATGGATCTCAAGCAACATGATGAGATCATGGAATAGATGGTTGCAAGAATGCAGCATCATCTTCCTGATCTCAATCAAGAACATATTTAAGAAAAGAAAATCAGAGATAGAGAGGAAAGAGATCGTACACATACCTTTGATCCAGGAGGATGAGGATTGCTTGAATGCTTGCGAGATATCAACCAAGGATGCAAGGGAAACGATTAGAATAGGGTTCTAACTCGTTCCAGAGGCTTAGGAGGCAGATGAGGCGGAGTATTCCCTAGATTAGACTTAAATAGAGTAGCCACAATTTAAATTTCAAAAACAGAATCAATTGGTCGATTGATTGGTCGACTGGTCCAGTCGACCAATGAGTCGACCAATCAGAACAGCAACTTCAAAACAAGGAATTGAAGGCTCAGATCAAGTCCAAACATCAAGGGGTTTTGCACACACCTAAAGTGACATATGTAACATCCAGCCCAAACTTAGCCCAAACACCCTATTTATTTTGGGATAAAGAAAGAGCTGGTTCAATGTTAGACCTTAAAAAGTTGGACTTTAATTTCAATATTTTTATCTTTGAAAACCTTAGGAAGCCATGTCAGACCTTTCCCTTAGGGTAGATCTGTAATGTCTGGCCTTATCCTAACCTTGACCCGGCCCGGGACCTGTTATGTTTATAGGTCCAAAGACCCAAAGTGGGGGAAAATATACTTGTGGACCCTTTTGGTTGATGATTTGGTGTCAGAACCCAAGCCCGTGGACATTGACGATGATGCCCCTCACTTGAGAGCATTGTCAGTGTTAATTTTGAATCTGCACACCAAAGAGGGGTGAATTAGTTGAAATACCAAATGAAATCATGTGCTCAATCCGAATATATTTCCCGAAACTAGACTTCTTGATGGACTTGTAGGAGAAAACCCCACTCCATTTGACCCCATATAGCCCTCCAATTCCCTGTCCGAAGTTGCTGAACTGTGTCTGGCAAATCCTGCTTGCGCATCAAAGAAGGTGAGCTTATTTTGTGGACCTAATGACCTCCCATGCTTGATCCAAAAGTATTTCCGAAAACTAGACTTATTGATTGACTTGTAGGAGAGAACCTCACTCAATTTGACCTTGTATAGCCCTCCGAATCCCTGTTCGAAGTTGCTGAACTATTTCTGGATTTTCTGCTGAAACTTACACTGTTTGGCCCCCCTTTTGGTCGATGCCATCAACCAAAACCATCGACCAAAGTTACCCAGAATCGAGAAAAAGATGCTTTTTGGATATTCCTTCATCTATTTAAGTGAAACCTCGAACCTAGAACGATATTTTACTCATTTCAACATCTGAGAACGTGGGAAAGCTCCTCTTAGGCTCCTCCTTGGCTTGGGTGATGATCTTCTACAAAAATCATTGTCTATCTTCTCTAATCTCTTCTCCAAGGTATGTAATCTCTCACTCTCTCTCTAATCTACTTCTACCTCATCTTGTTCTTGCTACTGAGTTCGTGAAGAAGGTGCTGCAACCTTGCAACCACCTCTTCTACAAGCTCTTTTGCTTTGATTAAACCTCTCTTCACCCTTTCCATGCTATGATTCTCATACATGATGTTCTTGCTTTCTTATTATGATTTTTTCTCTTATTTACAACATGAATTCATCTCTTAATCTGATTTTCTCTTTCAATTAGGTCTGATTATATGTTAGTATGTATCTCTAATCTACTGCCCATCATTCCCTTAATTGAATTCCTAAGTTCTTTTGCAATTGCAATCGATTTCATTGATGAACATGATTCTTGCAAGTTTGAACCTAAGGCTTCAAATTGGGGGTTTTCAATTTGACCATTGGATCATGTTTATTCTTGCTACATAGTCTCCTTCTACCGTTCCTAACCTATTCCCCAACTAATTCTCTAGCTTCCCTTTCAATTTCATCAATCTCTCATGAATGCTAGGATTCTTGTCTTTAGAACATAGGACCTCAATTTGGGGGTTTTCATTTGGACCATTGGATTGTGATAATACTTTCTAGGTAGTGTTCTTACATTGTTATTAATCATCCCTCCAAGTTTCAGATCGATCCGAGGCCCCGGAAGACCCATTTCGGACCAAAATCCCCAAAATCAACTATTCACATCCCAAGACAATTTTGGTGGATCCTTTTGGTCGATACCATCACCAAGACCATCGACCAAACTTGTTGCTGACAGCAACCTTGCTCCGTTTTGATCCGTTCGACCTCCGATTTTCCCAATTTCTTTTCTAACCTTTCATTTATGTTTGTCTAGGGTCTTATTACCATCTTTGGATCATTCTTTTGAGATTGTTGGATTATCATCATCGTGACTTAAGGTAAGGACGGTTATTGCCATATAACATAAACTGTATGACTTTTACACTATTGTTGGTAACTTAGTAGACATAACTTATTAGTTGATTTCAGACATCATATGACTACCGTAGTTACCTTATGACGAGTAGCACCATGCTTAATTACTTGGTTTATCATGTTTACTTATTCTTGTCATTTATTTATACATTGTATTATGAGATGTTATGAGATGTTATGACATGTTTTCAATATGATAATGTATTGTTGATATGTAATGGAAGGAAATAACCATGTGATTGCTTAGGTATGATTTGGGATTGGGGAGTGCCCTACTGGTACTTCTGTCCTTGGACATCGGAGGGAATAGTATGGGATGTTCTCCGAAGATGCCCATCGACGCTCTCCTGGATCATTGGATGACATACATAGGACTTGTCTAGATGTATGGCTAGGATATCCCTGTCGTATCAGACCCGAATCGGAAGGGCATTGAGACCGAACGACCTGTGGTAGTGTATGGTTTGATGGGCGCTCTAGGCTGGTAACCAATCCGGTAGGGGACATAAACCATGCTACGGATACCCGAAAGGGGCCATTTATTGGTAGGGTTGCAAATGGCTAGACTTGGGCTCACGAGCGCTCAAGACCGGTAACCAACCCGTGAGAGGACGTGAGAGCTTCCCGTTTACTATTTGTGGATGACCAATAGGGTTGATGAGTCCGTAATCCGGGATTACGCTGACTCTAGTGTGAAGGATACCGGAAAGGATCGCCGGGGGCGAGGAATGGACGTATCTGGAACTGAGTTGATCTGTCTGAGTAGATGACTTACATTGGGCTAGGCTTTTTCTGTGACATGCGCCAGTACTTATACCAACGGTGATGTGAGAGAGCGGTGACCGATTCCCCTACCATGGTTCTTTTTTTTAGATGACTTTACCGAACTTCCCAGGCGGACCCAAGATATCTTGTATGATTGAGGGGGAGTGACTGACAACCCAAAGAAGTATGGTGCTATGACTTAAAGCATGTCTACCCTAGAGACTAGCATACATAGAGTTAGAATCATAATTGCATCATGTGTTTCATATCATATTGCATCATGCTATGTTTTGTATCATGTATCTATGTTATTGTGGAATAACCTGCCTTGCTAAGTTCTTTTGAACTCACTCCTTTTGCAACATTTTTGTTTGACTCTACTGCAGGTACTACTACTGTTGACTATGATGGTCAACACTCTGAAGACCAAGTTGATGACCTGTACCCTACGGTCACGGTGTACAAGTTGGTGAAGACTAGCGATTCGAGATTGGGACTTATCTGGAGCAGTTCGGCCCTTGCACTTGTGTGCTAGTATTGGGATATCGTCCCATTTTCTTTTAACATTTTATTTGATTCATCGAGACTGTAGTTTAGTTTGTTCCCTTGTCATTTTGGGAACCGGTTGTAAACCTAAATTTTAAATCGATCTACCTTCCGCTATTATTATATGATGGGTTTCCTCCCTCCTTTTCATACTTGACTGTTTACCCTATTTGAATCATTTCCGCACTCTGATGTTTTTTGTGATCCTTCTGTGATCATTTATTAACCTTTATTATTAGATTACTTGAATACTATGTATTGTTCTTGCTTTTGATTATATTATTGTGATAAGTGGATATGATCGTTCCTAAAGCTGGATCTGTTGGGTTGTGGATCACTCCCGAGTAACCCAGATCGCCCCCCCCGCGGGGGGGCCCGAGCGGTAGGAAGAGGGGTAGGACTAAGAAATCAATTAGTAGAAAAATAAAAGGCCCAACAAGTCCAGCAATTAGTCATTCTTCATCAATTGTCAGTTTCCATAGAAGGGACACCGACATCCATGTAAGGATTCCACTCCAGCCATCAAGTCTTCAGCTGAAATGGCCCAAAGTTGACTTCTTGCCTTACTTCGGGTTTTTGGACCTACAAACAACGGGGTTTTCGGGTCACGGTTTGGGGCTGGGTTTCACATAAAGAAGTCGAGTTGCTTGTGATTTATTTGATGTGTTTCAGGATGATGCGTCGGGATTGCCCCTGATAGAGAAGTTGAGTTTTCCATAGACTTAACTCTTGGAGCGGCTCCGGTATCTAAAGCTCCGTATAGAATGGCACCTCCTGAGCTAGAAGAGTTGCAAACACAATTGAATGAGCTCTTAGAGAGAGGTTTTGTGCAGCCAAGTGTATCACCTTGGGGAGCTCCGGTCTTGTTTGTGAAGAGACGGTAGCATGCGTCCATGCATTGATTACCAAGGAGTTGAACAAGCTGACAATCAAGAATAGATACCCGCTGCCCCGGATTGATGATCTTTTTGATCAGTTGAAAGGCGCGGCTGTGTTCTCAAGGATTGATTTGAGATCGGGATATCATCGAGTTGAAAGTGAAGTGAAGTGATATCTTTTAGACAGCGTTTAGAACAAGGTATGGACATTATGAACTTAGAGTTATGCCTTTTGGTCTAACTAATGCTCCTGCCGTGTTCATGGATCTCATGAACCGAGTATTTCATGATGTGCTCGATAAGTTTGTAATCGTTTTCATTGATGACATCTTGATCTACTCGAAGGATGAAGAGGCATGTTGAAACACTGAACTTCATTGCAAAGGTTGAGAGAGAAGAAACTCTATGCTAAGTTTAGCAAATGTGACTTTTGGCTCTCAAGGGTAGTATTTCTCGGCCATGTTGTTTTGCTGAAGGTATTCGTGTGGATCCTGAGAAGGTGCAAACAGTTGCTGGATTGGGAAAGACCATGACCGAGATAAGAATTTCCTTGGATTGGCGGGATACTATCGAAGGTTTATTGAGAACTTTTCTAGGTTAGCTGCCCCTATGACTAAGCTAACTAGAAAAGAGAAATCTTGTGTGGACCGAAGCTTCTGAGAAGAATTTCGAAGAGTTGAAAGTTAGGCCCGACAAATGCTCCAGTTTGACTATACATGATAGTTAGATGGATTGAAAGTCTACATTGATGCTTCCAAGATTGGTTTGGGTGCGTGTTGATGCAACATGATAAGGTTGCTTATGCCTCTCGGCAATTGAAGGATTATGAGCGGAACTACCCCACTCATGATTTAGAGCTTGCCGCCGTTGTCTTTGCTTTGAAGATTTGGAGACATTACCTATCACGGTGAGAAGATCGCTATCTTCACAGATCATGAGAGTTTGAAATACTTCTTCACCCGAAGGGGTTGAACATGAGACAAAGAAGGTGGTTGGAGTTAGTCTCGACTATGATTGTGACATCGGTACCACCCGGGTAAAGCAAATGTAGTTGCGGATGCTCTTAGTAGGAAAAGTCAAAGGAAGGAATTGGTTTGAATGCTTTGAGTCGGCCTTTGTTGTCGTCGATGGAAAGGTTTGGTTTGGAAGTGGTCCCTGAGGGTTTGGATTGTGTTCTTTATGCCATGGCGGCAAGATCCACCCTTAGAGGCAAAATTGTTGCTTTGCGAGTTACGATCAAGAGTTGAAAGAGAAGATTGAGAAAGATTTCCTTGAATTCGAAATGGACCACACTTTTAGTGCGTCTATAGATGGTCCTTTATTGTTTAGGGGTAGACTTTGTGTGCTAGTTGTTGAAGAAATCAAGAAGGAAATATTGAAAGAAGCACAGCAGTCCAATCTTTACGGTACACCCTGGGAGTACCAAGATGTACAAGGACTTAAGGGAACATTTTTGGTGGAATGGCTTGAAAGATGATGTTGAAGAGTTTGTTGCCAAGTGTGAGACTTGTCAACGTGTGAGCTGTTCGTCAACCTCCGTCTGGGTTGCTGCGCCCCTTCCTATTTCTAGTTGGAAGTGGGAAGATATCTCCATGGACTTCGTGACTAGCTTGCCTCGGACAAGTAAAGGAAATGACCTTTGTGTGGGTGATTGTTGATAGGTTGACCAAATCAGCCCATTTTATCCCTATGAAGATCAACTTACACTTTGGATAAGCTAGCTAGACTTTATTTAGACAATGTGGTTAGACGTCTGTATGGAGTGCTGTGGTATTGTTTTTGATCATGATCCTAGGTTCACCTCAAGGTTTTGGAATGGTTTGTGGGAGAGCCTTGGGAGCCCAGTTGAATCAGTACGGCTCATCATCCAGGTCGATGGACAATCTGAGCAGACAATTCAAATATTAGAAGATATGCTTAGATCTTGTGTGGTGGATATGGGTGGAAATTGGGATGAACACTTAGCTTTGCTTGAGTTTGCCTATAACAACTATCAAGCAACAATAGGCATGGCTCCATTTAAAGCTTTGTATGGTAACACTTGTAGGACGCCCTTGTATTGGATTGAGACAAGTGAAAGAAAATTCTTGGGTCCAGAATTGATTGAAGCTACAAGTTCTATGGTTGACATGATTAGAGAAAGGATCAAGTCCGCCGAGTCTAGATAGAAATCTTATGTCGACAAGAGAAGAACTGATTTAGAATTTCCAATCGGGGATGAAGTTTTCCTCAAAGTATCACCTATGAAAGGGGTGACGAGATTCAATGTGAAAGGAAAGCTTAGCCCTCGCTTCATTGAACCTTATGAGATTTTGGAGAAGGTTGGACCAGAGCATACCGCTGGCCTTGCCCCCATCTCTTGCTGGAGTTCATAATGTGTTTCATGTTTCGATGCTTCAAAAGTACATAGAGAACTCGGGACACCTACTACAGCAAGCACCCGAAGGACTTAGTGCCAATCTTTCTTACGATGAAGGACCAGCCGAGATCCAAGACAAAAAGGACAAGCAATTGCGAAATCGCACCATCCCTTTGGTGAAGATTCGATGGAAGAACCACACCCCAGAAGAAGCTTCATGGGAGAAAGAAGAAGACATGAAGGAGAAGTTTCCTCATCTTTTGGAAGCTTTCCTCTGGTTTCAATTTCAAGGGACGAAATTTCTTTTAAGGGGGAGAATGTAAAATCAAAGTCCCTATCCTAACTGACTGACCAGGATCCATTTGATGACTTTTCTGATCTTCCCGGGCATTCCCAAGATATGGAAATGGGAGAGTGGCGACGGCCAGTACGTACTAGCTTAAGCATATCTACCCTAGAGACTAGCATTCCTGTGGTCAGGCTCATCTCTGCATCCTGTTCTGTGTGTTCTTCTGTATTCTGAATGTGTATGATTTCTAATTATGGAATAACTTCCTTAAGTTCTTAAGACTCATTCTTTTATTGCAAATGTTTTGAATTATGTTTGAATCAAAGAAGATTACGATGGCACCTCTGCAGAAGCCAGTTTACGATTCCACACTACCCTCCAGGAAGTGGTGGCGTCGGTGAGGATCCGTATTTCAAGGCAGGGAGGATTACTATCAGCACAGGTGTTAGCCCCACGAGTTGTGCGGGAAGCTGACGGTGTTGGGTTTACTTCATCCGTAGCCTATTGAGGAGACTACCATTAGTATAGAAGAAAGCCTAGCATAGTGCCCCATTCCCCCGGTGTATTTGTGGAACCTTGGATCTTGTAATTAACTTGTTTTTGGATTATGCTTGGTGACATGCTTGGATATGTACCTAACTTGATTTACTTGTTCCAAAGCTCCTTTGAGGAGGGTGGCTACCACACCTTCTCACTTTACCTTTATGATTTTGATCACACTCTATTATTATCTATATTCCACTTTCTGATTTAGTTAATCTTATCTTATTGATGATACTTAGTATTAACTGTTTTTACCATTGATTATTACTGTTCATGATTGTGTTACCGTGTATGTGGGAGGCATGGACCTCGGATCATTGATCCTTGGTACTGTGGATCACATCCCGGGTATTCCAAATGGGGTATCGGCTGGGTGGATGTGACAATGACTACTCGTATGAAGAAGTGCAAGGAGTAGAGGAATATCTCCGGAAAGTGATTGCGGTTACGACAATTATACTGAAGATTCCACTTTGGTGGTTATCTTGCGTACGATGCTTAGTCCGACCATAGAGTGGAAGCGCCCTTGCGCTATTTTTGAGATTTATACTTATAGAGATGTTGTCTATAAGATTGAGAACAATTTAGTTACTTATTGTACTTGCTATTGGGATTAGATTTCATTTCATTTCCTTTTCTTTTAGTACTACTTTTCAGCTGGTTGTAGAGTGGGATTCCGCCTCACTTTACTTTATGATTTAGACATTCTAATTGTCTTTCGTACCTCGATGATATGTGATTTATTCTTTCCTTATTTGGATCTTTTGTTTTATCTTTTGCACATTGGTTATTTATGTTCATGATTATGTTATTGTCTATGTGGGAGGTTGATTACCTCGATACTTGATCTTTGGGGCTGTGGATCACACACTCGGGTATGCCGGGTAGGGGTACAACGGGTGGATGTGACACAGACAATGCATGTATTGTGAAACCCAGCCCTAACCTTGACCCGGAAACCCTGTTGTTTGTAGGTCCGACAACCCGAAGTAAAGCAAGTAGTCAACTTTGGGCCATCCCAGTGGAAGACTTGGTGTTTGGCTTAGAATACATGAGTGTTGATGACAGTGTTCTATTTATGGAAACTGCACCCTGATGAAGAAGGAATTAGTTGATGGACTTGGAGTACTCTCTGACTTGGTTCGAAGGCATTTCTACATACTAGGTAAGTCACTTGGTGTGTGTGCAAAACCCCTTCATGTTTGGATTTGATCTGAGCCTTCATTTCCCTGTTTTAGACTTGCTGTCTTGCTTGGTCGACTGCTTGGTCGATTACTTGGTCGACTGGCCCAGTCGCCCGACCAATCAATCGACCAATGAGATCTGATTTGCTGATTAGGTCTTTGCTTGCTCTATTTAAGTCCAATCTCGAGTCTACTTCGTATTTTCTGCCTCCAAACTCCTTAGAACGAACCAGAGCTCTCCTCAAGTCATCTCCTCTGCATCCTTGGTGATTTTCTTGACAGATCTTCGTCAAATCTCTTGCATTTACGCAAAAAGGTATGTGATCATCCTCTTCTATGCTTCGTCTTTGATTCTCCATTGTTTTTCTTTCCTTTTCTGATTGAGGACAGTAGAGATGATGTTGCATCTATGTTGCAGCCATCACTCTACTCATCCCCTCTCTTTTCTAAGGATCTTAAGCATGGTGGACGATCTTCATCAAGATCATCACTCGCTTTTGAAGGAAAACCATGTATTCATTCTCTTTCCTTATTTAGATTGATGTTCTTCATTCTTAGATCTATTTTTCTAGAAGATCTATGCATGTTTTTCATGAATTCTTTATCATATTAGTAATCCATCATCCTATAGTTTCTCGTCCATGATTTTGATATGAATTCTTCAAGAACCATGATTGATCTAATTATGGTAAGTTTTTGTTTCCTAATTTGTAACTTGAAGACTTGATATTATTAGGCTTTTGAAGTCCTCTATATACCAATACACTACCCTTGCATATTCCCTCTTGTTTGGTTCCCTTTTGAACCACCAAATTCGGATTTGTAATCATAAATCTCTGATTTTGTAAGTCACTGTCTTGCTTGGTCAACTGAGGCAGTAGACCAATCAATCAACCAATGAGGACAGCAACCTCATATTTGGTCTGTTTTGGATGATTTGATCTCTTTCCTTCTAGGTATCTTTCCTAATATGTTATATATACTTGTTTAGGACTTTCTTTCCAAGTTTAGACAAGGTCTTACTTGATCTTCAAGATCCTTTGCGAAGTGATTAAGGTAAGGATAGTTATTTCCTTAATTACATAAATTGCATGATTTAGTTTCTATATTTGAATCTCTTTAATTTACTTCTATAAATAGATTCTTATATTGGCTGAATATTGGTGCAAGTATTTTGATTACAATAGTGTTACTTGTTTATTCTAATTAGTTCAGGTATGATTTACTTACCAATTATATACAAGTAGACGTTGTTATTGATTTCTTTCTATATAAGAAGTTACTATATACGCAATATGATTGGTTTATGGTTGTGAATGATTAGGTATGGTTTTGAAAGGGGAGGTGTCCTTTTGACACTTCTATCCTTGGACAATTACGGGAATATTATGGGATGTTTCCAGAGATGCCCTTTGGATACCTTCCTAAACTGTTGGTTGATATATCTAAGACTGTCTAGTAGTGTTTGGATAGGATGTCCCGTTATGTCAGACCCTAATCGGAGGGGTATTGAGATCGAACGACTCGTGGTAGCAATGGGGATTCATGGGCGCTCAAGACCGATAACCAACCCATGAGAGGATAGGAATCACAGTGTGGATACTCAGAAGAGGCCATTCATTGATAAGGTTGCATATGGATAGACTTGGGCTCACAGGCTCTCAAGATCGGTAACCAACTCGTGAGGGGACGTGAGAGCTTCCCGTTTACCATATGTGGATAACCAATAGGGTCAATGAGTCCGTAATCAGGGACTATGAGGACTCTAGTGTGAAGGATACCGGAAAGGATCGCTAGGGGCGAGGAATGGATGTATCTGAATCTGACTTGATGTAACTAAGTAGGAGACTTGCATTTGGCTAGGCTTTGACCCTGACATGCGCCAGTACTTAGACCAATGGTGATGTGAGAGAGTGGTGACCTAAACCCCAGCCATGGAATGTCCCGAGGGATGCTGAACCCATTACCAAAAGGCGTTGTGAGATGAGATCTTCCTAAAGAAGTACCGTGCTATGACTTAAAGCATGTCTGCCAATAGAGACCAGCATACATAGAGTTAAAATCATAATGCATCATATATTTTATATCATATTGCATCTTATTTTGCTTTGAAATCCTTCTATTTATGTTGTTATGGATTAACTGCCTTACTGGGTTTCTTTTGAGACTCACTCCTTTTGTACAATATCTATTGTTAGATTACTCTACGAGTTATTGATTACCATGATGGCTCATATGAGGAAGTGCAAGGAGAAGAGGCATATCTCCAGGAAGGTGATTGCAACTATGACGATTACATTGAGGATTCCGCCGGTGGTCTTATGTTGCGTACGATGCCTAGCCCGACCATAGAGTGGGAGAGCCCTTGTGCCATTTTTGAGATTTATGCTTATAGAGGATGTTCTTTATAAGAGTGAGAACAGATTCTAGCTTAGTTGATTTTATCTTTCTTTCTAGGATTAGTTTTCATCCCTTTTCCTCTTCTTTTCTATCGATCTACTTTTCCGCTGTATTCGTGGAGTGAGATTTCCGCCTCACTTTACTTTGGATTTAAACATTTTGATTGTCTTTCGTACTGATGATATATGATTTATTGCACTCGATGATATATGATTTATTCTTCCCTTATTTGGATCTTTTGATTAATACTTGTTAACATTGATTTATTTATGTTCATGATTATGTTATTGTCTATGTTGGAGGTTGATTACCTCGATACTTGATCTTCGGGGTTGTGGATCACACACTCGGGTATGCCGGGTAGGGTATCGTGGCTGGGTGGATGTGACAGGTGGTATCCGAGCCCAAAGTTCAAGGAAATCCTAACCATAGAAAACAATAACGGAACATTCCGGAGTCATAGATCTGAGATGACTCATCTACTTTTAGAAGTGAATAATAGAACACTTGGATTAGAAACTTAATTAATAAAGCATAACTGGACTTTTGGAATAACATACCATGATTATACTTAAACAAATGTCACTTAATACAATAAAAGAAAAGTGCATAATACTCAATAATAAAGTGAAACAAAGTGAACTCATTAATTTCAAAAGTTTTACAATGATTACATCTGATAATGCATAAATGGAAATCCTAAAGTACAATCTATCTAGGTGATCTGCTCTTGTCTCTGAAAGCCCTGAACTCCTCTGCTAGCTGAGTCACCCGATGCTCTATCCTCTCTCGCCTCGTATCTATGATGTTGAACATCTCCTCTGTCCGACTCCCATCCTCTCGCAACATGGAAGTCATCGATCTCATGTGTGCACCGAGATCTGAAGCCTCTTGAATTGCATGAGATGGGCCACCTACCTCAAAGTGTGATGAAGGAGGAATCTTGTGATGCTCCGGCTCAGCCTCGTGCATCTCTGTGTCATCTCCGACCTGATCATCACTATCGGGACCGACATCCTCTCCTCCATCATCGAGACTCATCTCTCTCCTCCTCTGTCTCGTCGTCCTCACCCTCTGGACCAAGAGGTCTCACTGTTTGTTTTAGCTTCATCTATCGGATGGTCCTAGTCCCGATCGTATACCCCAGTGCACCAGTGTCCACCGATGTATCCTCGAAACTCACTCCGAAGTGCCGAAAGATCAAAGTCAGAAGCCTCCCATAGCAAAGGTTCCGCATACTAGGCCGCAGTACCAGATCCAGCATGACCTGCTGAGATGTAGGATAAGCCAATCTAGAAGCCCATGTAAATGCGGTAGATGACCAAGGCCTCCATCACTGTGACCCGATGGTGATGTCGGCCTTCGGCATGATATTTCGGCCTACAATACGACCGATAATCGGTGCCAAATCTATCATCCGCCTCGCTATTCGCATGGAGCGTAGCATCGACGATCATTCCATAGAGATGGAGCATATCTCGTGCAGCTCGTATGGCGAGTAAGTAGCTGTCTATCCACCCCCCCCCTCGCAGTATCCGCACATTGTCATGGATAGTAAGGTACCCATAGGATCTCAGCCAATGCCCTCGTGGAGAAGCGGATCCGTGTCTAAAGGACTCTGCTCCTAAGAACTAATCGAAGAGGATGTCCTAGACCTCTAGACTCCTCTATAGATGTAAGGTTGCTAAAGAACAACCTCACCGGCTACGGATATATTGGCAAATCCTCGGTGAAGAGATGTGTCCACTCCATAGTGTCAAATCTCTGCCGAATCCTGAACACCCTGAGCTGTCGTAGGTGAAGAAGACGTCCGAACTCGATATTGCAATAACTAAAGTAGGCCTCGTATAAGAACTCGGCCTGTGGAGTATCGAATATGTCTGGTCGTCGAACCTCCTCTCTAGGGCCGTGAAGGCCCCTGACCTCTACCCCTGAGTGCCCCTACCATACGACCTCGTCCTCGTCCTCGCCCTCATCTTTGCATAGTGTATGTTTGTGTTAGAGACAAAAGACATTGCTAGTTAGTGCTATTTCAAGTTTTCAACCAAAAGGGTATTTTTGTAATTTTCATCAAAATTGAAAATTTGGGGAAAATTCGATTTGAAGATACTAGCATGTGCACAATACTTGGAATTGCATGATCATGAAGTTTATTTGAAGAAAATCGATCGAAAACTTGGTGAAAAGTTGAAAATTCAACAAGAAGAAATTTGAGGATTTTGCATTCTAGGTCAAAATTGAAATTTTTAAAAAAGTTGGAATTTGTCAAATAAAACTACATGGACATATTTACAATATCCTTGCGAGCATGTAGCATTTGACTTTGTGCAAAAACTCCAAGCGGTTTGTGAGACATCGAAATTTTTCTAAAGTTAACGATTTCGGTACGAAAACGTTGTGAAAGTGCTAGAATGTGTAAGAATTTGTTGTCTATGCATGGCATTGTGTTTAAAACCTAGGGAATGTGTTTCTAAGTATTCCTAAACATGATTTCTAGCATTGGATACAAGTAAAACATGATTTCTATGAGAATGCAAGCATAAGAGATTGTATATGAAAGAAGAAAGGATGGATTTACCTTGTATAAGATGAATGTGTGATGTGGTGTTGTTGTTGAAGCACTAAATCACTCCCAAAGACACTTGGAAGAACCTTAGAAGTTTTTCCCCAGAGCTCCCTCACGTTTTGAAATGGTTAGAATGAAGTTAGAATGAGGAAATGAGGCCTAAAATACGAATTTTCGTGATTCATTGGTGAGCATTGGTCGATCGGGCCGATCAACCAATCAATCGACCAATGGACCCGGTGACCTCATTTTCTATTGAATTTTTGGAAAATGTGATCTTTGTTCTATGGATTATTGTTTGATGACTAAATGGATGTATTTAAGCATGATTTAAATTTTCAAATCATTTGGACGTGAATTATGATGAAACTTTGAAATTCAGTGTTTTTGATGTTTTCAATTTTTTTGGAGAATGGTTAGTCTGAGAAGTGGACGTGGTGAATCCAGTGGTCATGGTCACGGTGAGATACCTCTTGGAGGTGGTGAGATACCCAATGGTGGTCATGATCAGCGGACCAATATGCGCGATCAGGGTACTCATGACATACCCGGTGCCCCGAACGTCGGTAATTTCCGCGATATTACCAACATCATGGGCAATATGATGCAGCAACAAGCAGCTCTGTTTAATTAGATGCTGACGGGTTTCATGACTCGCATAATGAGACTCGTGCTTGATGCTAACGGAAATCGTCATACTGCAGTCCCGAATGCGGGAGGATTAGCTGGAACTCCTCATACTTGCACGATGGAGAGTTTCTTGAAACTGCAAGTGCCCACCTTCACTGGAGTGACCAAGGACCCCTTGTTTCCTAACAAGTGGCTTCGTGAGTTAGAGAAGGCTTTTCGACATCTACAATGTTCTGAAGCCCAAAAGATTCTGTTTGCTTAACAGAAGTTCCAACATGAAGCTGACGCTTGGTGGACCTCTACTCGGCCTGTGTTGGAAGGTTTGCATGCGGGTGTTGTAACTTGGGATTTGTTCAATGAAGCTTTACGCATGAACTACTTCCACTGAAGCGGTGAAAGATGCGAAAGAAGCTGAATTTATGGCTCTTACACGGGGATCCTTGTCGTGTTGGAGTACCAACAGAAGTTTGAGGAGCTACATTTCTTTGCTCCGGACTCTTTGAAGCTTGATCTCGCCAAGGCAAAGAAATTCTTTAAAGGATCTGTGCCTCGCCATTAAAGCTTACCTCACTGTTCAGCCTATAGTGAGCTATGCCCAAGTGGTGAAGAACTCGAAGAAGTTGGAAGAAACTGAGAAGGAGAGTGCTCGTGGCAGCCCAGGAACCCTGGTTTGGTGGATCGTAATGATCGGCGCTTTGTGAGACCTACACCCTACCCCACTCCTGCTTTTCAGCCTAGGAGTGTCGGTCAGAGCCCTGGTTTTCAGCAGCTCGGCTAGTTTAGACAGTATGGCGGGAATTGACCATCGTTGAATGCGAATGTTAGGCCTGCTAATGCAAATCCTAGGCCCTTGGTTCAAAAGCCCCCAGTTGCAGCTACTCCAGTGGGATCTAGCAATCCTGTTTGCTTTTTCTGTAAGCAAGTTGGTCATTTTGCTCATGCATGTCCGAAGAGGCCTACCCAAAGCGACCTTTGCTCTCGTAGTGAAGAATGCTCCTGCTCCTCCCTCTGGTAGAGTGTTCGGTATTTCTAGTGCGAGCAGGGATGCAAGCCATGATGTGATTATAGGTACATTGTTAGTCGCTTCTATTCCTGCATTTGTCTTATTTGATACGGGTGCATCTCATTCGTTCATATCATCTGCATTCATCAAGAAGACTGACCTAATGCCTGAGAAACTATCTGGTTGTTTACTGATTAGTACACCTATTGGTCCTATTGTGAGACTAGATAAAGGGCTAGTTAAATGTCCTGTTTTGATTGGTGAGAAGAACTTGGAAGCCAATTTGGTACTTCTCGATATGCATGACTTTGATGTCATTTTGGGAATCGATTGGTTGACAGCCCACAAAACTATTTTTCTTTGTTCCTCAAGGAAAATTCAGTTCCAAATGTGTGGAGGTCTGGTCTTTGAATTTCAAGGTGAGAGAAGAAGGATTGGTAAGAAGATACTGTCTGCACTGATGCAACTCTACGCCCTAGTGGATGATGCTCCATCTGAAGGCAAGAGTAAAGTAGAGAAAAGAGTTGACGAAGTCAAGATTGTCTGTGACTTTGTTGATGTCTTCCCTGATGACCTATCAGAAGAGCCTCCAGATAGGGATGTTGAGTTTTCTATTGATCTCATCCCTGGTGCCGCTTCGGTATCTAAGGCTCCATATAGGATGGCTCCTACTGAACTGAAGGAGCTACAAAACCAGCTGAAGGAGCTCATTGATAGAGGTTTTCTACAACCTAGTGTATCACCTTGGGGAGCTCTGGTTTTGTTTGTTAAGAAGAAGGATGGTA
The DNA here is from genome assembly GCF_041222555.1 of Hakea prostrata. NCBI lineage: Eukaryota > Viridiplantae > Streptophyta > Magnoliopsida > Proteales > Proteaceae > Hakea > Hakea prostrata. The sequence goes on from NC_142608.1 coordinate 43,726,811, forward strand.
GTATGCGTCCGGTGCATCGACTACCGTGAGTTGAACAAGCTGACCATCAAGAATAGATACCCGCTGCCCAGAATTGATGATCTCTTCGATCAGTTGAAGGGTGCATCAGTGTTCTCGAAGATTTACTTGAGATCTAGATATCACCTGTCACATCCACCCAGCCGGTACCCTACAGCATACCGAGTGTGTGATCCACAGCCCGAAGACCAAGTATCGAGTAATCAACCTCCCACATAGACAATAACATAATCATGAACAATAATAATCAATGTGCAAAAGATAAACCAAAGATCCAAATAAGGAAAGAATACACCATGTATATAATCAGAGTACGAAAGATAATCAGAGTGTCTAAATCAATAAGTAAAGTGAGGCGGAATCCCACTCTACAACCAGCGGAATAGTAGTTCTAAAAGAAAAGGAAAATAATGAAATCTAATCCCAATAAAAGGTACAATAGGTAACTAAATTGTTCTCAATCTTATAGACAACATCTCTATAAGTATAAATCTCAAAAATGGCACAAGGGCGCTTCCAGTCTATGGTCGGACTAAGCATCGTACGAAGCATAACCACCGCGGAATCTTCAATGTAATTGTCGTAACCGCAATCACCTTCCTGGAGATATGCCTCTTCTCCTCGCGCTTCTTCATACGACAGTCATGATACTCGAAACTGTAGAATAGTCTAACAAAACATTTTACAAAAGGAATGAGTTTCAATGAAACTCAGTAAGGCAGTTAATCCATAACAACATATATAGCAGGATTTCAAAGCAAAGTAAAATGTTATATGATATGAAACACATGATGCAATATGATTCTAACTCTATGTATGCTGGTCTCTATTGGCAGACATGCTTTAAGTCATGACACCGTACTTCTTTAGGAAGGTCTCATCACACAACGCCTTTTGGTAGCGGGTCTGGCACCCCTCGGGACATTCCATGTCTGGGGGTATAGGTCACCACTCTCTCACATCACCATTGGTCTAAGTACCGGCGCATGTCAGGGTCAAAGCCTAGCCAAATGCAAGTCTCCTACTCAGTTACATCAAGTCAAATCTAGATACGTCCATTCCTCGCCCGGCGATCCTTTCCAGTATCCTTCACACTAGAGTCCTCATAGTCCCTGACTACGGACTCATCAACCCTATAGGTCATCCATATATGGTAAACGGGAAGCTCTCACATCCTCTTACGGGTTGGTTACCGGTCTTAAGCACCCGTGAGCCCAAGTTTAACCATATGCAACCCTACCGATAAATGGTCCCCACAATGTGATTCCTGTCCTCTCACGGATTGGTTACCGGTCTTGAGCGCCCATGAATCCCCATTGCTACCACGGGTCGTTCGGTCTCAATACCCCTCCGATTAGGGTTTGACATAACGGAACATCCTAGCCAAACACTACTAGACAATCCTAAATATGTCATCCAACGGTTTAGGAAGGTGTCCGAAGGGCATCTCCGGAAACATCCCATAATATTCCCGTAGTAGTCCAAGGACGAAGTGTCAAAAGGACACCTCCCCTTTCCAAACCATACTTAAGCATACACAAGCATCAATCCATAACATCACATATATGGTAACTTCATATATGGAAAGAAATCAATAATAACATTCAACTTGTATAAACTGGTAAGTAAATCATACATGAGTCAATTTAATATAAACAAGTAATGCTACGATATCAAGGCAGTACAACAGTAGTATAACATTGCAAGAATCTAATTACAGAAATAAACTAACAAGATTCAAATATAGAAACTAAGATATACAATTTATGTAGTTAAGGAAGTAACCATCCTTACCGTATATAACTCGAAAGGAATCTTAAGAATTCAAGTAAGATCTTGACAAACTTGAGAAGAAGGTCCTAAACAAGTGTATACAACATATTAGGAAAGATCCCTAAAAGGAAAGATATCAAAACATCCAAAGCAGACCAAATCTGGAGTTGTTGTACTCATTGGTCGATTGGATTGGTCTACTATCTCAGTCGACCAATCAGTCGACCAAGCGAGACAGTGGCCTTCAAAATCAGGGTTTTGAGAATAAAGAACCGAATTTGGTGGTTCAAAAGGGTACCAAACAAGGGGTAAACTACAATGGTAGCATCCTAGTATATAGAGGACTTCAAAACACTAATCGAATCAAGTTTTCAAGTTACAAATTAGGAAACAAAAGTTACCATAATTAGATCAATCATAGTTCTTGAAGAATTCAAAGTACAAATCATAGACAAGAACAATAGGATGATGGATCATTGATTGTGATAAAGAAATCATGAAAGGCATGCATAGATCTTCAAGAAAAATAGATCTAAGACTGAAGAACATGGATCTAAATAAGGAAACAAAACTTACCATAGATGTATCAGTCATGATTCTTGAAGAAAGCATGGTCGATAAAGGAGAAATAACTAGAGATTGATAGATTATGGATCATGTAAAGAAAACACAATGATTGACTACTAATATGATCAATAAAATAGATCTAAGAAGATCAGAATTTAAATCAAAGATGAACGAAGACAAGATCATGATTCCTTCAAAAGCTTGCAATGATCATGATTAATAACATTGCTTTAGCCATTAATCCTTAGGAAGATCGTGAGAGATAAGTACAGAGATGTTTGCAACAGAGAATGCAACATCTCCTCTACTATCTCAACCCAAAAAGGAAAGAAAACAAAGATGAAGAAGAAGAAGAGAGTGTAGACATACCTTTTTGTGTAAGAACACGAGTTTTGACGAAGATCCATCAAGATAAACACCAAGGACGCAAGGAGATGACTTGCAGAGGTCTTTGGTTCGTTCCAAAGAGTTTGGAGGCAGAAAATACAAAGTAGACTTGAGATTGGACTTAAATAGAGCAAGCAAGAACTAATTAGCAAAGGCAGGACCCATTGGTCGATTGGATTGGTCGACTGGTCCGATCAACCAATCGAAACAGCAAGTCCAAAATAGGGAATTGAAGGCTCGAGATCAAATCCAAACATAAAGGGGTTTTGCACACACACCAAGTGACTTACCTAATAGGTAGAAATGCATTCGAACCATGATAGAGAGCACTCCAAGTCCATCAACTAATCCGATCTTCATCGGGATTCGGTTTCCATAAATAGAACACTATCATCAACACTCATGGATTCAAAGCCAATCACCAAGTCTTCCACTGGGATGGCCTATAGCTGACTTCTTGCTTTACTTCGGGTTGTCGGACCTACAAACAACAGGGTTTCCGGGTCAAGGTTAGGGCTGGGTTTCACATCACCGGGTTGAAAGTGAAGCCAAGTGATATCTTCAAGACGACTTTCGAACAAGGTATGGTCATTATGAATTTCGGGTCATGCCTTTCGGATTGACTAATGCTCTGCAGTGTTCATGGACCTCATGAACCAAGTATTTCATGATGTGCTTGATAAGTTTGTGATTATCTTCATCGACGACATCTTGATCTATTCGAAGAATGAAGAAGAGCATGCGAGTCATCTAAGTTTCACTTTGCAAAGACTGCGAGAAAAGAAGCTTTACGCTAAGTTCAGCAAGTGATTTCAGGCTTAAGAGAGTAGTATTCCTCGGCCATGTGGTTTCAGCTAAAGGTATTCATGTCAATCCCGAAAAAGCCCAAGCAGTGGCTGATTGGGAAAAACCGAAGATGGTTACGGAAATAAGAAGTTTCCTTGGATTGGCGGGTTACTATAGAAGGTTTATTGAGAACTTTTCTCGATTGGCTGCTCCTATGACTAAGCTGACCAGGAAAGAAGAGAATTTTGTTTGGTTTGACGCTTGTGAGAAGAATTTCCAAGAGTTGAAAGATAGATTGACAAGTGCCCCGGTCCTGACAATACCTGATAGTTCCGGCGGTATGACAGTCTATACTGATGCGTCGAAGATTGGTTTGGGTTGCGTGCTGATGCAACATGGTAAGGTCGTAGCCTATGCTTCTCGGAAATTGAAAGATTATGAGCGGAATTACCCCACTCACGATCTAGAACTTGCCGCTGTTTTCTTCGCTTTGAAGATTTGGAGACATTACCTCTACGGTGAGAAGATTGTCATATTCACGGATCATAAGAGTTTGAAATACTTCTTTACTCAAAAGGAGTTGAACATGAGGCAAAGAAGATGGTTAGAACTAGTCTCTGATTATGATTGTGATATTCAGTATCACCCTGGTAAGGCAAACGTTGTTGCTGATGCTCTTAGTAGGAAGAGTCAGAAGAAAACTTTGGATTTGAATGCTCTAAGTCAACCCTTGTTGTCATCAATTGAGAGTTTTGATTTGGAAATTGTCCCTAAGGATTCAGATTTTGTTCTTTCTGCCATGACGGCAAGATCTAGCCTCAGAGATAGGATTGTTGCCTTGCAGAGTTCTGACCAAGAATTTAAGGACAAAGTTGAGAAGATTTCTTCGAATCCTGAGTTGGACCCCGACTTCGGTATATCCATGGCTAGTGCTTTATTGTTTAGAGGTAGACTGTGTGTGCCAGCAAATGAAGAAATTAAGAAAGAAATATTGAAGGAAGCAAACCAGTCAATCTTTACAGGACACCCTGGAAGCACCAAGATGTACAAGGACTTGAAGGAACATTTTTGGTGGATTGGTTTGAAGGCTGATGTTGATGATTTTGTTGCCAAGTGTGAGACTTGCCAGTGTGTGAAAGCCATTCGTCAACCTCCATCTGGATTACTTCAACCCCTTCCTATTCCTAGTTGGAAGTGGGAAGATATCTCTATGGACTTCGTGACTAGCTTGCCCCGGACAAGTAAAGGCAATGACACTATGTGGGTGATTGTTGATAGGTTGACCAAATCAGCCCACTTCATTCCTATGAAGATCACTCATACTCTGGATAAGCTAGCTAGGCTTTATATGGACAATGTGGTTCATCTGCATGGAGTGCCAATGAGTATTGTTTTTGATCGTGATCCTAGGTTCACCTCAAGGTTTTGGAGTAGTTTGCAAAAAGCCTTGGGAACCCAATTGAATTTGAGTACAGCTCATCACCCACAGTCAGATGGACAATCTGAGCGAACAATTCAGACCTTGGAAGACATGCTCAGATCCTGTGTTGTGGATATGGGTGGTAATTGGGATGAACACTTAGCTTTGGTTGAGTTTGCCTATAACAACAGTTATCAATCAACAATAGGCATGGCTCCATTCAAGGCTTTGTATGGAAATACTTGTAGGACACCATTGTACTGGATTGAGACGGGTGAAAGAAAGGTCTTAGGTCTTGAAATGATTGAAGCTACAAGCGCAATGGTGGATATGATCAGAGAAAGGATTAAGTCTGCCCAGTCAAGACAGAAATCTTATGCTGACTAGAGAAGGACTGATTTAGGATTTCAAGTTGGGGAGAAAGTTTTCTTGAAGGTTTCACCAATGAAGGGTGTAATGAGATTCAATGTTATGGGTAAGCTTAGCCCTCGTTTCATTGGACATTTTGAGATTCTGGAGAAGGATGGACCTGTTGCGTATCAATTGGCATTACCTCCACCTCTTGCTGGAGTTCATAATGTGTTTCATATTTCAATGCTTCGAAAATACATAGAGAACCCAGAACACATTTTACAGCAAGCACCTGAAGGACTTAGTGCTGATCTTACCTATGATGAAGAACCATCCGAAATCCTTGATAAGAAGGACAAGCAACTATGGAATCGCACCATCCCTTTGGTGAAGATTCAGTGGAAGAACCATACCCTTGAAGAAGCTTCTTGGGAGAAGGAAGAAGACATGAAGGAGATGTTTCCTCACCTCTTTGGAAGCTCAGGTATGCTTTCAATTTCGAGGACAGCCCTAACCTTGACCCGGAAACCCTGTTGTTTGTAGGTCCGACAACCCAAAGTAAAGCAAGAAGTCAACTTTGGGCCATCCTAGTGGAAGACCTGGTGTTTGGCTTAGAATCCATGAGTGTTGATGACAGTGTTCCATTTATGGAAACTGCACCCTGATGAAGAAGGAATTAGTTGATGGACTTGGAGTACTCTCTGACTTGGTTCGAAGGCATTTCTACCTACTAGGTAAGTCACTTGGTGTGTGTGCAAAACCCCTTCATGTTTGGATTTGATCTGAGCCTTCATTTCCCTGTTTTAGACTTGCTGTCTTGCTTGGTCGACTGGGCCAGTCGACCAATCAATCGATCAATGTGATCTGATTTGTTGATTAGGTCTTTGCTTGCTCTATTTAAGTCCAATCTCGAGTCTACTTCGTATTTTCTGCCTCCAAACTCCTTGGAACGAACCAGAGCTCTCCTCACGGATCTTCGTCAAATCTCTTACATTTAAACAAAAAGGTATGTGATCATCCTCTTCTATGCTTCATCTTTGATTCTCCATAGTTTTTCTTTCCTTTTCTGATTGACGACAGTAGAGATGATGTTGCATCTCTGTTGCAGCCATCACTCTACTCATTCCCTCTCTTTTCCTAAGGATCTAAAGCTTGGTGGATGATCTTCATCAAGATCACACTCGCTTTTGAAGGAAAACCATGTATTCATTCTCTTTCCTTATTTAGATTGATGTTCTTCATTCTTAGATCTATTTTTCTAGAAGATCTATGCATGCTTTTCATGAATCCTTTATCATATTAGTAATCCATCATCCTACAGTTTCTCGTCCATGATTTTGATATAAATTCTTCAAGAACCATGATTGATCTAATTATTGTAAGTTTTTGTTTCTTAATTTGTAACTTGAAGACTTGATATTATTAGAGTTTTGGAGTCCTCTATATACCAATACACTACCCTTGCATATTCCCTCTTGTTTGGTACCCTTTTGAACCACCAAATTCAGATTTGTAATCATAAATCTCTGATTTTGTAAGTCACGGTCTCTGTTGGTCGACTGAGGCAGTAGACCAATCAATCGACCAATGAGGACAACAACCTCATATTTGGTCTGTTCTGGATGATTTGATCTCTTTCCTTCTAGGTATATTTCCTAATATGTTATATATACTTGTTTAGGACTTTCTTTCCAAGTTTAGACAAGGTCTTACTTGATCTTCAAGATCCTTTGCGAAGCGATTAAGGTAAGGATGGTTATTTCCTTAATTACATAGATTGCATGATTTAGTTTCTATATTTGAATCTCTTTGATTTACTTCTATAAATAGATTCTTATATTGGCTGGATATTGATGCAACTACTTTGGTTACAGTAGCGTTACTTGTTTTTGCTAATTAGCTCATGTATGATTTACTTACCAATTATATACAAGTAGATGTTGTTATTGATTTCTTTCTATATAAGAAGTTACTATATATGTTATATGATTGGTTTATGGTTGTGAATGATTAGGTATGGTTTGGAAAGGGGAGGTGTCCTTTTGACACTTCTGTCCTTGGACAATTACGGGAATATTATGATAACTACTCTCTCAGAGCAGCGGAAAAGAAGTGAAATAAAGTTAGTTACATGTCCAAGTATTTAAATGATAAATCCAACAAGTTAATTACAGGTCTAAATACTCCAAAAATACACCAGGGAAATGGGGCACTAAGCTAGGGTTTCTTCTACTCTAATAACAGTCTCCTCAATGGTACGGATGAAGTAAACCTAGCTCTGCCGCTCCCACACAACCGTGGGGCTAACCTTGGTGCGGATAGTAATCCTCCTTGGCACCAACACTCGGATCTTCACAAACGCCACCACTCGAAGGGTAGTATGCGGAATCATAGTCCGTATCGAAGGGGGTGCCATCATAATCTTCAGTACCTGTAGGATAATCTAAAAACATTTGTACAAAAGGAATGAGTTCGAAGAACTCAGCAAGGTAGTTATTCGATAATTAGAAATCATACACATACAAAACATACATAATGCAATGTGATATGGAACATATGATGCAAGTATGATTCTAACTCTATAAATGCTAGTCTCTAGGGTAGACATGCTTTAAGTCATAGCACCATACTTCTTTGGGTGGTCAGTCACTCCCCCTCAATCATACAAGATATCTTGGGTCTGCCAGGGAAGTTCGATAAAGTCATCTCAAAAACCATGGTAAGGGGATAGGTCACCGGTCTCTCACATCACCGTTTGGTATAAGTACTGGCGCATGTCACAGTAAAGCCTAGCCCAATGCAAGTCATCTACTCAGTCGGTCAAGTCAGATCCAGATACGTCCATTCCTCGCCCCCGGCGATCCTTTCTAGTATCCTTCACACTAGAGTCAGCGAAATCTCGGATTTCGGACTCATCAACCCTATTGGTCATCCACAAATAGTAAACGGGAAGCTCTCACATCCTCTCACGGATTGGTTACCGGTCTTGAGCACCCGTGAGCCCAAGTCTAGCCATTTGTAACCCTACCAATAAATGGCCCCTTTCGGGTATCCGTAGCATGGTTTATGTCCCCTACCGGATTGGTTACCGGCCTAGAGTGCCCATCCAACCATACACTACCACGGGTCGTTCGGTCTCAATGCCCTTCCGATTCGGGTCTGACACGACAAGGATAAACCTAGCCACCCAACTAGATAGTCCTATGTATGTCACCAATAACCCGGGAGAGTGTCGATAGGCACCATCGGAGAACATCCCATACTATTCCCTCCGATGCCTAAGGACAGAAGTGTCAATAGGGCACTCCCCAATCCCAAGTTATACGTAAGCAATCACATATTCAAGTTCATCATCTTTCATGCATCCAATACATCTTATCATAAAAGTTAAATCATGATATTGAAATGAATCATCATGGACATAAGTAAACAAGAATAGTAATGTAACATGACAAGAGTATAAAGATTTCAATACTACTGTTCTAACACATATATAACAGTCTTATAAAGATTTAAAAGAAATCAAGAGATTCTATTCATAAGTAAGAACATAAATCATAAGTTGATGATCTATATGTTTATGGAGATAACCATCCTTACCTTGGGTTGAATTGATGATGAATTGAGAATACCAAGAAATAGTCCAAAAGAATTGTTAAGACCCTAAACAAACATCAATAATAAGTTAGAGAAGAAATTGGGAATATCGGATGCTAATTGATGTTCTTGGTCGATGTTCTTGGTCGATGGTATCGACCAAAAGGATCGACAAAAATTCTCTTCGAGACAGAATAGTGGATTTTGGGGGTTTTCATCCGAAATTGGTTTTCCGGTATTCGGATCAATCTGAAACTTGGAGAAATGCTTAACAACAGTAGTAGGACACTATAAGTCAAGAAATTTACTCAATCCAATGGTCCAAACAAAAAGCCCCAAATTGAGCTAACAAGTTCAAGTGACAAACATCATGGCATGAGTTGGGATTGATTGCATTGACATGGAAATGGCATGTAATAGCTAGGGGAACTAATAGGAATTCGATTGGAATCATATAGTAGTGATAAACATGAACATAGCATGCCCTACAACTCAGTTTGGTACAAAATGGCATAATGTTAATAGAAAAATTAAGGAATACATATGCTAGGCATGAGATGGAGGCATAGCATCAATGGATGGTTAAGAAGATCAAAGGTTAATCATGTGTAGACACTTGGAGTGGTGGTTGCAAGGTTGCAGCACCATTTCCAATGTCTCACCAGCAAGATAGGAATAGAAAAGAATAGAAAATGGTAGGATAGAGAGTGGAATGGTGATTCATACCTTGGTGTGGAAGATGTAGACAAGAATCAATGATAAATAATGAGTTTTCGATGAGGAGCCCTTCACATTAGCCAAGGAGTTGCTTTGGGAAGCTCTCCCCACGTTTTCAGGTGAGAAAATGATTGCAATAGGGCTCAAGGCTCGAGGTTATAATAAATAGAATGGGAATATTCCATGGAATCATTAACTTAGAAGACTGGGAAACTTTGGTCGATGGTATCGACCAAAAGGATCGACCAAAATGTTTCTCAGCAGAAAAACAGGTTAGTTCAGCAACTTCAAGTAGGGTTTTGAAAGGCTATACAAGGTCAATTTGAGTGAGGTTTTCTTCTACAATTCAATCAAGAAGTCTAGTTTCGGGGAATACCTTCGGATTGTGCACAGGAGGTCATTAGGTACATCAACTAGATTAATCTTCTCCGATGCGCAGACTTTCCTTAAAACACTGACAATGCATTTAAGCAAGGGGTATCATCATCAATGTCCATAGGCTCAGTCTTCGAATCATGATCATCAATCAGAATGGTCCATAAGTCTCTTCTACCACCACTTCGGGTCTTCGGACCTAAATACAACAGTGGATCCGGGTTAGGGTCAGGGTTAGAATAGGGCTAGATATTACACCTCTCGTACACAATCCGAAGGTATTCTCCGAAACTAGACTTCTTGATTGAATTGTAGAAGAAAACCTCACTCAATTTCACCTTGTATAGCCTTTCAAAACCTTATGTGAAGTTGCTTGAACTAAACTGTTTTTCTCTTTGAGAAATATTTTGGTCGATCCTCTTTGGTCGATGCCATCGACCAAGGACCATCGACCAAAGTTTCCCAGTCAGCCAAGTTAATGATTCTATGGAATATTCTCTTTTCTAATTATAATAACCTCGAGCCTTGAGCCCTATTGCAATCACTTTCACTCCTGAAAACGTGGGGGGAGCTTCCCAAAACAACTCCTAGGCATATGTGAAGGATACTCCACCAAAAACTCATTGTTTATCATTGATTCTTGCCTCCATCTTCAACAACAAGGTATGAATCATCATTCCACTCTCTATTCTACCTTTTTCTATTCTTTTCTATCACTCTCTTGCTGTTGAGACATTGAAGATGGTGCTGCAACCTTGCAACCATCACTCCAAGTGTGCACTCATGCTTAACCTATGATCTTCTTAGTCATCTATTGATGCTATGCCCCCATCTCAAGCCTAGCATATGTATTCCTTGATTTTCCTCTTAACATCATGCCATTTTGTACAAAACTGAGTTGTATTGTCACACCCCGCCCGTCAGGCCCGGTTAACCGCCCGACAACCCGCGGATGTGAACCGTCACAAGATCCATGGTTTTAGTCTATCAATAATAATAAATACAAATACAGATAATCAAGAGCAAGAATAGTGCAATAGTTAATAAACAGGTTACAGGAGTCCAAATACTCCGATAAATATCCAAGAAATAATCAAAGAAGGAAGATCAAGAATCAAAAGTAATATCGAGTTCAGCGGAAGCAAAATAAGTAACTAAATAATCTTCATCTTCAGGAGGCCTCATGCTCTGCAAGTCCATGTACCACTGTCATGCCCACATCAGCTTCAAACGAGAAGGCTCTTTCATACGAATCATCTCCAACTTCAGACGTTGTGCAACCATCTGTACAGTTTATATAATACATACAATGAAAGGAATGAGTTCCAACGAACTCAGTAAGGAACAAGCAATTCTCATATATATGTCAACACAATCCACGAATGCACATATGAAATGATATGGATGATATGCAGAAATATGAATGCTACTAAGATCTAACTATGCAAGTCTCTATAAGCTGACATGCTTTAAGATATACACCAGCCCTCCTTTGGGTAAGTCTCATCACTCGATCCGGCAAGGACTGGTTACCTCTGTAGGGATCCTGGGCAAAGGGGTAAGTCCACACGCTCTCAAAACCGTGGCTGGGGGTTAAGTCAACACTCTCTCACCACGACCATTGGCAATGAGTGCTTGGCGCATGTCGGGGTTTCTAATCCAATGCAAGGTCATAATGGTAACATACTATATGAAGTCCAGATACTTCCCCTATGGCACCAACCAACTCGGTTCGGTATCCTTCGCAACCTAGGAGTAAGAATCCTCACGGACGGCTACCTCTCGTTGGACTCCACTCCTTAACCCTATGGTCATCCACATATTATTGGGGCGGATGCTCTCATGACTCCTCGCGACACCCGGTCCGCTCCTTGGGCGTCCATGAGCCCAACCCTAACATATGCAACCCTACCATTACATGACCAATAGTGGACCACTGAGTCTCCGCACGGACTGGTTACCGCTGTTGGATGAAACATAGTCACGTCACCATTGTCACGGGTCACCCGGCTTCAATTCCCCTGCCGAAAGGGTAATAGCATGTGGGGTACCTAGCCATGCAATTCTAGACTCCCTAAGTATGTCATCAACTAATCATGATAGTCTTTGGAGACATCAGCGAGGCATGTGTCCCATTCCACGACCTTCGATATCCCAAGCCAAGATATCCCAATGGAATACCCCTTCCATCACAATCACACTACATCACTCTTTATCATATCATGAACAGTTGTGCAATATCATGAAAGATGAAGTACATCAAGGAATACCACAAACAGCAAGTGTACAATAAGATTCACATACTTTATACAATTACAGCAAGTTACATGCTCAAAGAATAGTAAATAGAACAACGAGAATCATCATGTATATGTAATTGCATATAAATAAGAATGCATGTCCTTACACTGTAATTTAGTAAAACTCCTCTAACTTGAATTCCAGAAACTATTATAAGACTTCTACTTGAAACAGAGAACACCTATATAGAGGGTTACAAGAATATATAAGTCACATAAACCAAATTGAATCAAAACCGAAATCTATTTGGTCACTGTTTACCAGCCGGTCGCTTGTGCCGGTCGCTTAGGTTAAGCGACCGCCACTAGTGACCGCCCAAAACATGATGAGCTTCAATTCGAAACTCGGGCTTCTGATTACTCGATTTCAATCCGGTTTTCGAGTAATCTCATCCTAAGTCTCGAATTAAACACTCCCTAAGCCAAAAGGGTAAGAGAAAACAATCCCCTATCATCAGTGGATTATCCCTAACCCTCTCCTTTATTGGATTTTCCATCTCACAGAAGCAGGGTTCTGTTTATGGTTATTCCATCTCACGCAGATAAAAAAAAGGGTAAAGAATAACCAAGGGGTAATCACAGTGACGAGGAAAAAGGGTAAAACCAAACTAACGGAGATAAGAGAGTAGAGAACGAAGGGTTAGTTCAATACCTCACACCAGAAAGCCAGAGAAGAAGAGAACTGATCCTCCAAACCACTGTCAGTACTCCAGAGACTCTTTCGGATCTTCCCCGCAGCCGTCTTAACTCCCAAATAAGAAATAACGAATAAAGTAATCGTTAAAGAGACGGAGTTTGCCTTTTATAGAAGTCTGGGGGCAAAATAGGGCAAAATCCCCGAAAACAGACCGGGCGGTCGCTTGGGCCGGTCGCTTAGGTTAGCGACCGCCACTAGTAACCGCCCCCATGAAATTTGTCATACAAGGGTGCTTTGCTCATGGGGTTGAAGACCAAGTACAACCAAACCCAAATGAAGACATGGGGGAGATCATAGTCCGAAAAATCAATCATAATAGGTTTGTAACAAAGAGGTTAGGGTTTAATCATAACATATGGCTCATGAAAAGGTTATGATCACGGAAAGAGAGGGAATGATTGTTATCAAGAAAATAACAAGAAATCATAGGAAATCTAGTTTATGTTAACAGAAACATTACCCATGAGGTTTCCCTCACATGGAAGGTTACAAGAGGTTTCCAGAAAGATCATTCAAGGGTTAGGGTTTCAAGGAATTTATTTGGCTAGGGTTAAGATCATGATGATGATCATAGATCTCAAAGAATAGAATGAGATCATGGAATAGATGGTTGCAAGAATGCATCATCTTCTTCCTGATCTCAAACAAGAACAAGAACGAAGAAAGAATAATTAGAAATCCTAATTAGGTTAAACATGGATCATGAATAAAATATAGTGATCAAGTTTAGGTTAACACAAATATCACCCAAGGGAAAGAGAAATAACGAATCATGATTCACCCATGGGAAAGAGAAACAAAGAATGCACAATCTGAAAAAGGTGTTGGGGAGTTTCCAACAAATAAAAGAACAATAGGGTTTCATATATGGTTACCTCTCATGAGAGTTGGTTACCTCCCATGAGAGTTGCCCATAATTAATTCTCATAAAAACAACCCAAGATAGATAAAGGAAAATCTCATTAGTATTTCAAAATAAAGAATGGAATTAGAAAGGGTCTACTAATGAGAGAAAATAAGGTTCTCAATTAAAGTGAAGGGAAACAAATTCAAATCATACAATTAGGGAAAGTATCATTAAGAGCTTTGGTGGAATCAAATTCAAGGGTCATCGCCATATGGCTTCAAGATCATAGAGTGAATTGGGGGATTCAGTCTAGGGTTAAAAGAATTAAAGAAGAGGTCATTACAGTAGTGTAACACCCTTCTCATGATCAGAAAATCAGAAGTAGAGAAGAAAGAATGAATTAAAGAAGAAGCGAATTGAATACCAACATTTTAGAAGAGAAACCGATGAAGAAATCTGAAGAGATGCTTGAGGATCTTTCTTGGCTTCGAAGGAGAGGTTATAGGAATCTTCCCACGTTCTCCCAAGGCTTAGAAACAGATTGAGAGTGAAACACATGGAGTTCCCCCTTTTAAATAGCACAAAGAGTTCAAGAGTTACTAGGGTTTCACCAAACTGACCAAACTGACCCTGTTGGTTGATTGGTTGCCAAAGAGGAAGTTCAAAGGTCGATCCCATGCTATCAAGAGGTTTAGAAACATGGTGGGAATAGTTTACCACGAAATTAAAAGAAATAAAGCTTTTGAAAACCTTCAAAACAGATATTTACCAAAATGCCACTGCTCGGACAGCTTATTCAAAAATAGGGATTTAATGGGCTAAACTTCAATATTTTTGGATGGGCTTCTTTCAACACATCATACTACTTACCTAGTATGGAGGGAAGTCTTCAAACCAGGTCCAACTAAGCTTTAGGTCCATCAACCAAGTTCTTCTTCACAAATAAATAGTTCAACACCAATTCAAATAAGGTTTCCATAAGGAAACACCATCATCAATATCCATGGGTTTTGGGTCAAACACCATATCTTCTACTGAGATGGCTCACAAAGACATCTTCCTAAGATTTTAAAAGATAGTAAAACTTAAATCACGGTCAAACTTCAAAGTCAACATTAAACAAACCCTACTTGACCCAAAACAGATCGGGTTTCCGGGCTAGATTTGGGTGGGTGTCACATTCTCCCCCCCTTAAAATAATTTCGTCCTCGAAATTCGGAGAGTACTTGGTTTTCAAAGGAATGGAGATACATTGCTTTTATCTTGACTTTCTTCCCCCAAAACCAACGGAAAACAAATAACAATTTTTTTTTTTTTTTTTTTTTTGGTTTGAAATCAACGGAGAAAATCTGACCTGCTTTGAAATCAAATCGAAAGTATAATCATGGCTTCATGAAGATTTCACAAGGATCATGGCGAAGATCAATATGAAGATCATAAAATCATAAGAATGAAAGGAGGTTGTAGAAGAGATGGTTGCAAGGATGCGGCATCTTCTTCATAGCCTCAGTCACAAAGAATAAAACATAGTAAAAGTAAATCAATACAACACAAGAGAGATTATTAATCTTTGATTGAAGAATAGGAGATGAAAATTTTGAAGTCTTGAAACAATTAGAAGGAATAACAATTCATGAAGATCACACTTGATTTCTCTTCGAAATCATCATGGGGAGAATTCTCACAAGGTTAAAGATTGTATGGAGATCCACTTTAGAACAGCAGGGATAGAAGGATCAATCATGGGAATGATTTAAAATTACCCTCCTATCAAAGGGAGATAGAAGGCACTAGAAAAATCGAAGAAAGAATAGGTAAGCTTCGGGGTAAACTTCTACCAAACGAAACTAGGTAACTTATACGGTAGAGAATAAATCGAACAATGCATATGGTATGTATGCATTTGGCACAGTAGCAAGGTTAGGATTAGTTGGGATTTCCGAATCTTTACAAGGGGATGGAAAGTACAACGGAAATAGATCTAATAGGTACAGAAAACTAGACTCTTGGCTGACTTCTTAAATGGCAAAGAGGAATTCAAAACAAAGCAGATGATAAGAATGCGAGAGATGTACAGTTGACAAATCGAACGAAGATCAGAACAAAGGCTATGAATAACGAACATGAAGAAAATTTTTCTAGGCTTCCCAAAAGATTCTAGGGTTTCAAAGGTCTTCCACGTCACAGAACACACAAGCAGAGATTATACGAGGATAAGAAGGCGACAGTCAAAACTTCAGATTAGATTTAGGCTCAGGATGAAAATGATGATTGATGAGGGTATGTAACGATAAGGACGAGGATACTGAGGATGAGAATGAGCACTAGGATGAGGTTCAAGTTCAGGATGAGACTCAGGATTAGGAGATTCAAGAAGATGAGGAGGAAACTATTCCAACTCGACAGTTGGAGGTGAGAGGTCCATCAAATTCAAATTTCGAGGCATCAGGTGTGGTTTCTCAGTTGTCAACGATAACTTCCACACAAGAAAGGATAGAGACTCAACAAGAGAGGATGGAGACACACATATACATTATAGAAGATTGGGTGACACGAGTAGAGGAGGAGTCTCAAACTATGAAAGATCAGCTTGATTCTCGAAACGATTACCTAGACAGGGCGGTTCTAGGAATTCCTTTTATGTCAACACAGATGTATTCACTTTCAGAATTGTAAACCTAAGTGATTAGTGAAGTTAAATTTGTATCACTTGTGTTATTGTATATTATGCTTTTCTTTTGTTGCATTAACAATTGTTCAATGTTTAGTTATGACTCATAACGACCACTCACAACCATTACTCCCAACGACAACTTAAAACAACAACTCCCGACTCGGACTCGTATGACAACACATGACGACAACACGACTCAGACTCATACGACAACACATGACGACAACATGACTCAGACTCATATGACGACTTACTCCCAACAACATCTCACAACCAAACTCACTCACAAGGACAACTCATGACTCAACACACATACTCAATAACTGACAACTCAACTTTAACCCATGACTACTACCCAAGTACAAGTCATAAATTTTAATTATTGTGCATTATTCAAACTTGTGTATTATGCTTCATTTATTCAAGTTTCTAATCCAAGGTTCTCTATTATTCACCTCTAAGACAGCTTGAGTCACTTCTGGATCTATGACTCAGATTGCTCATCTAATACTTGTATTAACTATTATTGACTTCGTAAAACCAAGGCTCTGATACCACTCTGTCACACCCCGCCCGTCAGGCCCGGTTAACCGCCCGACAACCCGCGGATGTGAACCGTCACAAGATCCATGGTTTTAGTCTATCAATAATAATAAATACAAATACAGATAATCAAGAGCAAGAATAGTGCAATAGTTAATAAACAGGTTACAGGAGTCCAAATACTCCGATAAATATCCAAGAAATAATCAAAGAAGGAAGATCAAGAATCAAAAGTAATATCGAGTTCAGCGGAAGCAAAATAAGTAACTAAATAATCTTCATCTTCAGGAGGCCTCATGCTCTGCAAGTCCATGTACCACTGTCTGTGCCACATCAGCTTCAAACGAGAAGGCTCTTTCATACGAATCATCTCCAACTTCAGACGTTGTGCAACCATCTCGCAGTTTATATAATACATACAATGAAAGGAATGAGTTCCAACGAACTCAGTAAGGAACAAGCAATTCTCATATATATGTCAACACAATCCACGAATGCACATATGAAATGATATGGATGATATGCAGAAATATGAATGCTACTAAGATCTAACTATGCAAGTCTCTATAAGCTGACATGCTTTAAGATATACACCAGCCCTCCTTTGGGTAAGTCTCATCACTCTGATCCGGCAAGGACTGGTTACCTCTGTAGGGATCCTGGGCAAAGGGGTAAGTCCACACCTGGCTCTCAAAACCGTGGCTAGGGGTTAAGTCAACACTCTCTCACCACGACCATTGGCAATGAGTACTGGCGCATGTCGGGGTTTCTAATCCAATGCAAGGTCATAATGGTAACATACTATATGAAGTCCAGATACTTCCCCTATGGCACCAACCAACTCGGTTCAGTATCCTTCGCAACCTAGGAGTAAGAATCCTCACGGATGGCTACCTCTGTTGGACTCCACTCCTTAACCCTATGGTCATCCACATATTATTGGGCGGATGCTCTCATGACTCCTCGCGACACCCGGTCCGCTCCTTGGACGTCCATGAGCCCAACCCTAACATATGCAACCCTACCATTACATGACCAATAGTGGACCACTGAGTCTCCGCACGGACTGGTTACCGCTGTTGGATGAAACATAGTCACGTCACCATTGTCACGGGTCACCCGGCTTCAATTCCCCTGCCGAAAGGGTAATAGCATGTGGGGTACCTAGCCATGCAATTCTAGACTCCCTAAGTATGTCATCAACTAATCATGATAGTGCTGGAGACATCAGCAGGCATGTGTCCCATTCCACAGCCTTCTGATATCCCAAGCCAAGATATCCCAATGGAATACCCCTTCCATCACAATCACACTACATCACTCTTTATCATATCATGAACAGTTGTGCAATATCATGAAAGATGAAGTACATCAAGGAATACCACAAACAGCAAGTGTACAATAAGATTCACATACTTTATACAATTACAGCAAGTTACATGCTCAAAGAATAGTAAATAGAACAACAGAATCATCATGTATATGTAATTGCATATAAATAAGAATGCATGTCCTTACCTGTAATTTAGTAAAACTCCTCTAACTTGAATTCCAGAAACTATTATAAGACTTCTACTTGAAACAGAGAACACCTATATAGAGGGTTACAAGAATATATAAGTCACATAAACCAAATTGAATCAAAACCGAAATCTATTTGGTCACTGTTTACCAGCCGGTCGCTTGTGCCGGTCGCTTAGGTTAAGCGACCGCCACTAGTGACCGCCCCAAAAACAGTGAGCTTCAATTCGAAACTCAGGCTTCGATTACTCGATTTCAATCCGGTTTTGAGTAATCTCATCCTAAGTCTCGAATTAAACACTCCCTAAGCCAAAAGGGTAAGAGAAAACAATCCCCTATCATCGGTGGATTATCCCTAACCCTCTCCTTTATTGGATTTTCCATCTCACGACGGGGTTCTGTTTATGGTTATTCCATCTCACGCAGATAAAAAAAAGGGTAAAGAATAACCAAGGGGTAATCACAGTGACGAGGAAAAAGGGTAAAACCAAACTAACGGAGATAAGAGAGTAGAGAACGAAGGGTTAGTTCAATACCTCACACCGAAAAGCCGAGAAGAAGAGAACCGATCCTCCAAACCACTGTCAGTACTCCAGAGACTCTTTCGGATCTTCCCCGCAGCCGTCTTAACTCCCAAATAAGAAATAACGAATAAAGTAATCGTTAAAGAGACGGAGTTTGCCTTTTATAGAAGTCTGGGGGCAAAATAGGGCAAAATCCCGAAAACAGGGCGGTCGCTTGGGCCGGTCGCTTAGGTTAAGCGACCGCCACTAGTAACCGCCCCCATGAAATTTGTCATACAAGGGTGCTTTGCTCATGGGGTTGAAGACCAAGTACAACCAAACCCAAATGAAGACATGGGGGAGATCATAGTCCGAAAAATCAATCATAATAGGTTTGTAACAAAGAGGTTAGGGTTTAATCATAACATATGGCTCATGAAAAGGTTATGATCACGGAAAGAGAGGGAATGATTGTTATCAAGAAAATAACAAGAAATCATAGGAAATCTAGTTTATGTTAACAGAAACATTACCCATGAGGTTTCCCTCACATGGAAGGTTACAAGAGGTTTCCAGAAAGATCATTCAAGGGTTAGGGTTTCAAGGAATTTATTTGGCTAGGGTTAAGATCATGATGATGATCATAGATCTCAAAGAATAGAATGAGATCATGGAATAGATGGTTGCAAGAATGCATCATCTTCTTCCTGATCTCAAACAAGAACAAGAACGAAGAAAGAATAATTAGAAATCCTAATTAGGTTAAACATGGATCATGAATAAAATATAGTGATCAAGTTTAGGTTAACACAAATATCACCCAAGGAAAGAGAAATAACGAATCATGATTCACCCATGGGAAAGAGAAACAAAGAATGCACAATCTGAAAAAGGTGTTGGGGAGTTTCCAACAAATAAAAGAACAATAGGGTTTCATATATGGTTACCTCTCATGAGAGTTGGTTACCTCCCATGAGAGTTGCCCATAATTAATTCTCATAAAAACAACCCAAGATAGATAAAGGAAAATCTCATTAGTATTTCAAAATAAAGAATGGAATTAGAAAGGGTCTACTAATGAGAGAAAATAAGGTTCTCAATTAAAGTGAAGGGAAACAAATTCAAATCATACAATTAGGGAAAGTATCATTAAGAGCTTTGGTGGAATCAAATTCAAGGGTCATCGCCATATGGCTTCAAGATCATAGAGTGAATTGGGGGATTCAGTCTAGGGTTAAAAGAATTAAAGAAGAGGTCATTACAGTAGTGTAACACCCTTCTCATGATCAGAAAATCAGAAGTAGAGAAGAAAGAATGAATTAAAGAAGAAGCGAATTGAATACCAACATTTTAGAAGAGAAACCGATGAAGAAATCTGAAGAGATGCTTGAGGATCTTTCTTGGCTTCGAAGGAGAGGTTATAGGAATCTTCCCACGTTCTCCCAAGGCTTAGAAACAGATTGAGAGTGAAACACATGGAGTTCCCCCTTTTAAATAGCACAAAGAGTTCAAGAGTTACTAGGGTTTCACCAAACGACCAAATCGCCCGTTGGTTGATTGGTTGCCAAAGAGGAAGTTCAAAGGTCGATCCCATGCTATCAAGAGGTTTAGAAACATGGTGGGAATAGTTTACCACGAAATTAAAAGAAATAAAGCTTTTGAAAACCTTCAAAACAGATATTTACCAAAATGCCACTGCTCGGACAGCTTATTCAAAAATAGGGATTTAATGGGCTAAACTTCAATATTTTTGGATGGGCTTCTTTCAACACATCATACTACTTACCTAGTATGGAGGGAAGTCTTCAAACCAGGTCCAACTAAGCTTTAGGTCCATCAACCAAGTTCTTCTTCACAAATAAATAGTTCAACACCAATTCAAATAAGGTTTCCATAAGGAAACACCATCATCAATATCCATGGGTTTTGGGTCAAACACCATATCTTCTACTGAGATGGCTCACAAAGACATCTTCCTAAGATTTTAAAAGATAGTAAAACTTAAATCACGGTCAAACTTCAAAGTCAACATTAAACAAACCCTACTTGACCCAAAACAGATCGGGTTTCCGGGCTAGATTTGGGCTGGGTGTCACATGTATGGTATGCTATGTTCATGTTTATCTGTCACATCCCCCCAGCCGGTACCCTAACTGGCATACCCGAGGGAGTGATCCACAGCCCAAAAGATCAAGTTTAGGAACGATCATATCCATTTCACACAATAACAAAATCAAAAGCAAGAACAAATCATAATGTTCAAGTAATTTATGATAAAAGTCAAGAAAGGATTTCAGAAGGATCACTATAGATTATCAGAGTGCGGAATTTACAAGATACCAAATCAAAAGACAACTATAGAGTATAGCGGAAATATACCCTACAAACACATGCGGAAGATAGATCGAAATCTAAATAAAGCTCTAAGCTAATACAAGTAAAGTAAAAGATAAGTCTAGAAGAAACAAAAGAAATCTAATCCACATCTTCAGTCAGCTCTTCTTGCTCTTCAGTCTTCATCTTCTTCACCTTGTGCTTCCTCATACATACCGTCAAAGAAATCTGAACCTGTGAAGAAGTCTAACAACAGATTGTACAAAAAAGGAATGAGTTTCGAAAGAAACTCAGTAAGGCAAGTTAATCCATAACAACATAAATAACATGGAAGCAAACCATAACAAGATGCAATGCAATATGAAACAGATAATGTATGAATGCATCTAAACTCTATGTATGCTGGTCTCTATGGCAGACATGCTTTAAGTCATAGCACCGTACCTCTTTGGGTAGGTCAGTCACTCCCCCTCAGCCATCCTGGGATCTTGGGTCTGCCGGGTAATTGGGTAAAGTCCTCATCAAACCATGGTAGGGGATTTAGTCAACACACTCTCTCACAACCATTTGGCATAAGTACCGGCGCATGTTAGGGAAAAGCCTAGCCCAATGCAAGTCATCTAGTTAGTTATATCATGTCAGATCCGGATACTTTCCCTATGGCACCGACCAACTCGGTTCCGTATCCTTCACACTAGAGTCAGCGTATCCTATGGCACCGACCAACTCGGACTACGGACTCATCAACCCTATTGGTTATCCACATATGGTAAACGGGAAGCTCTCATGTCCTCTAATGGGTTGGTTACCGGTCTTGAGAGCCCATGAGCCCAAGTCTAGCCATATGCAACCCTCCAATAAATGGTCCCCACAATATGATTCCCGTCCTCTCACGGGTTGGTTACCGGTCTTGAGCGCCCGTGAATTACATTCGCTACCACGGGTCGTTCGGTCTCAATACCCTTCCGAATCGGGTCTGATATAACAGGGGTCATCCTAGCCAAACACTGCTAGACAATCCTAGGTATGACAACCAATGATTCGGGAAAGCGTCGATGGGCATCTTCGGAGAACATCCCATACTATTCCCTCCGATGTCCAAGGACAGAAGCGTCAAAAGGACACTCCCCAATCCCAAACCATACCTAGGCAAACACATTCTCAGATCAGTCGTGACATACACAACCAACAGTTCATCATATACAAGAGAATGTAAAAGCAAAATCAGATTAAGCAGTAATAATTAACTCATATAACATGAATAATAAAAAGGATAACATAAATAAGTGCTACTGTTTTCACAGTAGGAGATCAGAATTAAAATACAATAACAGTAGGTAATACCATAGTTTCATAAAGTAGAAACCAGAGAACAAGCAATCTATGTAGTTAAGGAATCAACTGTCCTTACCTTGATTATCGAAGAAGATGATCCAAAGATCAAAGAGAGCAACTCCAAACTTAGCAAATAGACTCCTAACAATCACAGATACAACATTAGGGAAGATGCCTAAAAGATCAGAGAGCAAACGAATCAAATCGGGCAAAAAACGAAGCTACTGACTCCTTTGGTCGAGTGCTTGGTAGACTGGCCCAGTCGACCAAGCAATCGACCAAGCAAGTCAGTACAGAATTGTACAGACTGCTTTGGCCATAACTTCCTCGTTTGAAGTCGGAATGATCCGAAATTCGAAGGGGAACTTCCTAGGATGTATTAGAATCATATAGGAAGATAAAAACATCAAGTCATGATTAAAATTTGGGTTCTTGATTTAACCCAAGAAATTAGGGTTTCAACCTTATGGTTCCCATAAAAAGTTTATGATTACAGAATGAAAGGGAATAAATTGTTTGGTCAAAAGCAACAAGAAAATCATAGGAAACCTAATTTAGGTTAATAGAAACATTGCCCACGAGGTTTCCCTCACATGGGAGGTTACCAAGATTTTCCAGAAGGATGATACAAGGGTTAGGGTTTCAAGAAAATCTTCGGCTAGGGTTGAGATCATGATGATGATCATAGATCTCAAAGAAACGAATGAGATCACGAAGGGATGGTTGCAAGGATGCAGCATCAACTTCCTTATCTCAATCAAGAACAAGATCAAAGAAAGAATAATTAGAATTTCAGAAGAGATACTAACCTTGAATTGTCAGATCAAAGAAGAGAGGTTTCAGATCTGCAGAGGAATCGTTTGAAATCACCAGAGAGAGTTTCGGAGAGGTCTTCTCACGTTCAAAAAGTGTTTAGGAGGCTGCCGTAACTAAGAAACTCGAAGTAGAGTTTAAATAGAAGTGAAAAACCCTAAAAATTACAAATTCTCGAAATTCATTCTCGGATTTCACCTTCCTTTGGTCGAGTGCTTGGTCGAGTGGCCCACTCGACCAGTCAGTCGACCAAGGCAAACAGTAAGGAATAATCATGGATTCGGAGGGCTATACAGGGTCAAATTGAGTGAGGTTTTCTTCTACAAGTCAATCAAGAAGTCTAGTTTCCAGAAATACTTTCAGATCAAGAATTGGAGTTCATTAGGTCCACCAACTAAGCTCATCTTCTTTGATGCGCAAGCAGGATTTGACAGACATAGTTCAGCAACTTCAGACAGGGATTTGAAAGGTTATATGGGGTCAAATTGAGTGGGGTTTTCTCCTGGAAGTCCATTACGAAGTCTAGTTTCGGGAAATATATTTGGATTGAGCACAGGAGTTCATTAGGTATTTCAACTAATTCACCCCTCTTCGGTGCAGATTCGAAACAAAACCGATGGCTCTCATGGAAAGGTTAGGGGTAATCAAGATTCACCCTAGGAAAAGAGAAACAAAGAATGCACAATCTAAAAAGGTGTTGGGAAGTTTCCAACACATAAAAGAACATTAGGGTCTCAGATATGGTTACCTCTCATAAGAGTTGGTTACCTCCCATGAGAGTTACCCATAATAAACTCTCACAAAAAAAACAACCCAAAATAGATAAAGGAACATCTCATTAATATTTCAAAATCAAGAATGGAAATAGGAAGGGTGTACCAATAAGAGAAAAGAATGTAAATAAATTCAAAGGAAAGAAATCCTAATATCCCATGGGAAGACTAGGGGGAATAAAGATTCACCCTAGGGAATAAAGATAAAGAAATCATAATAAAGAAAGTCTTGGGGCGGATCCAATGAATTAATAGAAAATAGAAGGGTTGCCAATTGGTCCAAGGAAAAACAAGGATCAACTCCTCAATCATGAGGACACAAGGGAAGGTCATGGTAATACTATGAGACCTTCCCCACAATCATAAAGATAGGTAGAAAATTCAGGGAAAGTATCATCAAGATTGTTGGTGGAATCAAATTCAAGAATCATCGCCATATGGCTTCAAGAACATAGAGTGAATTGGGGAATTCACTCTAGGGCTAAAAGAATTAGAGAAGAGGTCATTACAGCAGTGTAATACCCTTCTCATAATCAGAATACCAGAAGTAGAGAAGAAAGAATGAATTAAAGAAGAAACGAATTGAATACTAACCTTTTAGAAGAGAAACTGATGAAGAAATCTGAACAGATGTTTGAGGGTCTTTCTTGGCTTCGAAGGAGAGGATCTAGGGCTCTTCCCACGTTCTCCAAAGGTTTAGAACAGATTGGGATTGAAAAACATGGAGTTCCTCCTCTTTAAATAGCACACAGAGTCCAAGAATTACTAGGATTTCACCAAACTGACCAAACTGACCCTGTTGATTGATTGGTTGCCAAAGAGGAAGTTCTAAGGTCCTTTCCGCATTCTCTAGAGGGTTAGAAACCTAGTGGAATTGTTTACCACGAAATTAAAAGAAATAAAGCTTTTTAAAAAACCTTCAAAACAGAAAATTACCAAAATGCCACTGCCTAGACAGCTTGTTCAAAAATAGGGATTTAATGGGCCTAACTTCAATATTTTTGGATGGGCTTCTTTCAACACATCATACTACTTACCTAGTATGGAGCGATGTCTTCAAACCAGGTCCAACTAAGCTTTAGGTCCATCAACCAAGTTCTTCTTCACCAATGAGTAGTTCAACACCAAATCAATTAAAGTTTCCATAAGGAAACACCATCATCAATATCCATGGGTTTTGGGTCAAACACCATATCTTCTACTGAGATGGCCCACAAAGACATCATCCCTCATTTTGGGACATTAGATCAACCCTAAGAGAAAGGTCTAACATGGCTTCCTAAGATTTTCAAAGATAGTAAAACTGAAATCACGGTCAAACTTCAAAGTCAACATTAAACAAAACTGAAATCACGGTCCAACTTTAAAGTCAACATTTAAACTAACCCTTCTTTACCCAAAACAGATAGGGTGACCTGGCTAGGTTTGGGCTAGATTTCACATTATCACTATTATATGATTCCAATCAAATTTCCATAAGTTCCCCTAGCTATTGCATGCCATTTCTATGTCAATGCAATCAATCCCAATTCATGCTATGATGCTTGTCACTTGAACTTGATAGCTCAATTTGGGGCTTTCTATTTAGACCATTGGATTATGTTATTTTCTTGATTTATAGTGTCCTCATACTGTTCTTAAACATTCCTCCAAGTTTCAGATTGATCCGAACACCGGAAAACCAATTTCGAATGAAAACCCCAAAATCCACTATTCTTGTCCCGAAGAGATTTTTGGTCGATCCTCTTTGGTCGATGCCATCGACCAAAGACCATCAACCAAAGTTGTGGCTTACAGCAACTTTAGCCAGTTTTGACCCATTTCACATCCGATCTTCCCGATTTCTTCTCTAACTTATTATTGATGTTTGTTTAGGGTCTTAACAATTCTTTTGGACCATTTCTTGGTATTCTCAATTCATCATCAACTCAACCTAAGGTAAGGATGGTTATCTCCATAAACATATAGGCCATCAACTTATGATTTGTGTTCATACTTGAAGAATAGAATCTCTTGATTGCTTTTAATTACTATAAGGCTGATATACATGTGTTAGGACAGTAATATCACAATTCATATTCTCTTGTCAATGTCAAATTATTATTCTTGATTACTTGTGTCTATGATGGTTCATTTCAATATCATGATTTAACTTTTATTATGAAGATGTATTGGATGCATGAGAAATGATGAACTTGCATATGTGATTGCCTATGTATAACTTGGGATTGGGGAGTGTCCTATTGACACTTTTGTCCTTGGGCATCAGAGGGAATAGTATGGGATGTTCTCCGAAGGTGCCTATCGACACTTTCTCGGGTTATTGGATGACATACATAGGATTGTCTAGTTGGGTGGCTAGGATTCTCCTTGTCATGTCAGACCCGAATCGGAAGGGCATTGAGACCGAACGACCCGTGGTAGTGTATGGTTTGATGGGCGCTCTAGGCCAGTAACCAATCCGTAAGGGACATAAACCATGCTACAGATACCCGAAAGGGGCCATTTATTGGTAGGGTTGCAAATAGCTAGACTTGGGCTCACGGGCGCTCAAGACCGGTAACCAATCCTTGAGAGGACGTGAGAGCTTCCCGTTTACTATTTGTGGATGACCAATAGGGTTGATGAGTCCGTAATCTGGGATTACGCTGACTCTAGTGTGAAGGATACCGGAAAGGATCGCCAGGGGTGAGGAATGGACGTATATGGAACTGACTTGATACCACTGAGTAGATGACTTGCATTGGGCTAGGCTTTTCTGTGACATGCGCCAGTACTTATACCAAACGGTGATGTGAGAGAGCGGTGACCGATTCCCTTACCATGGTTTTGAGATGACTTTACCTAATTTCCTTGGCAAACCCAAGATATCTTGTATGATTGAGGGGGAGTGACTGACAACCCAAAGAAGTATGGTGCTATGACTTAAAGCATGTCTACCATAGAGACTAGCATTCATAGAGTTAGAATCATATTTGCATCATATGTTCCATATCACATTGCATTATGTTATGTTTTGTATATGTATGATTTTAATTATGGAATAACTACCTTGATGAGTTCTTCGAACTCATTCCTTTTGTACAAATGTTTTTAGATTATCCTACAGGTACTGAAGATTATGATGGCACCCCCTTCGAGACGGACTTTGATCCCGCATACTACCCTCCGGGTGGTATCTTCGGTGAAGATCAGAGTGTTGGTGCCAAGGAGGATTACTATTCGCACTAGGGTTCGCTCCACGATAATGCGGGAGCGGCAAAGCTAGGCTTTCTTCATCCACACCATTGAGGAGACCATCATTAGGACAGAAGAAACCCTAGCCAAGTGCCCCATTTCTATGGTCTATTTATGGAACCATTGGACATGTAATTAACTTGTTTTGGATTATCTTTTGATACTTAGAATTGTAATTAACTTAATCATACTTCATTTTCGCTGCTCTGAGGGGTGATTATCATACATTCTCTCACCTTTATAATCACATTTATACTTTGACATTATCTGCTTTTCCGCACTCTAATTTATTGAATCTTATCTTATTCATGATATTTAGTATTAGTTGCTTTTACCTTGATTATTATTATTCATGATTATATTATCGTGCATGTGGGAGGCATGGTCCCTCGATTCTTGATCCTTGGACTGTGGATCACATTCCCGGGTATGCCAGATGGGGTACTGGCTAGGTGGATGTGACATATGTTCTTCAATCTTAGCTCTATTTTTCTAGAAGATCTATTCATGCTTTTCATGAATTCTTTATCGGATTAGTGATCCATCATCCTATAGTTTCTCGTCCATGATTTTTGCTATGAATTCTTCAAGAACCATGATTGATCTAATTATGGTAAGTTTTTGTTTCCTAATTTGTAACTTGAAGACTTGATATTATTAGAGTTTTGAAGTCCTCTATATACTAGCATACTATCCTTGTAGTTTCCCTCTTGTTTGGTACCCTTTTGAACCACCAAATTCGGTTTTGTATTCAAAAATCTCTGATTTTGTAGGCCACTGTCTCTCTTGGTCGACTGAGGCAGTAGACCAATCAATCGACCAATGAGGATAGCAACCTCATATTTGGTCTGTTTTGGATGATTTGATCTCCTTCCTTTTAGGTATCTTTCCTAATATGTTATATATTGTTTAGGACTTTCTTTCCAAGTTTAGACAAGATCTTACTTGATTCCCCAAGATCCTTTGCGAGTTATATAAGGTAAGGATGGTTATTTCCTTAATTACATAGATTGCATGATCTAGTTTCTATATTTGAATCTCTTTGATTTATTTCCTTAAAGAGATTCTTACACTGATGCAACTACCTTGATTACAATAGCATTACTTGTTTATGCTAATTAATTCATGTATGATTTACTTACCAATTATATACAAGTTGGATGTTGTTATTGATTTCTTTCCATATAAGAAGTTACCATATATGTGATATGATGGATTTATGTTTGTGAATGATTAAGTATGGTTTGGAAAGGGGAGGTGTCCTTTTGACACTTCTGTCCTTGGACAACTACGAGAATATTATGGATTTATGTTGTGACTAAAATATCCACTTCCGGTTTATACCGGTCAAACCAATCTTAGCCGGGTTCAATTGAGAGATAAAGGAAGGATGATCAGCGATGTCCAAAGAGGAGCGATGATCCGACGGCTATGATTGAAAAAGTGCTACAAGCGGGAAAGCTAGTATAAAAGGGAGGAAAGATTCGTAAGAAGGTAAGTCTCTAGAATCAACCAAACTCTAAACTCACTCTGATTGAACTCCATTACAAGCATTTTAGAAGCTCCAGAGAGCTCTGAAGCAAAAACTCACCATACTGACTAGATCGTCGGAGACGAGACACCGATCAAGACGATCGGCTCCGTTTCTTACTGGTATTCTATTTCTTTCAGGAGTGAGGAGTTGATTGATCGAAGAGCAAACCAGATCGAATCAGATCTGAGGAGTTCGGTGCGGAAAACTACGGTTCAAGGCAATCGGCAGAAATAGCACCAACATTTTGGCCCCGTCTGTGGGAAGAACAGTAACTGGAACAAGTTCAGAACAGAAGCTATGGCTCAATCACCTGAGCGGGAGGAAGAATTGCCGATAGAAATGGCAGAAACAAGCCAGAGGGAACCGAGGAGAGTAAATCCAAAAAGAAGAACGAGAGAAGTGGTTCCAATACCACAAATTCTAATGATGCGAACTCGAAAGAGGTAGAGAATGGTGGAGGATCATTCACCTCGTCCTACTGATCAGCTCGAAAGGCAAGAGAAGCAATTGGCGGATACATTGGCGGCATCTCGTCCAGAGCTAGATCCAAATCTGATCACTGAACGATTTGAAAGCATGCAACATCAAATTCTGGAAACTCAAAATCTGATGAGGACATTCATCAAGCAAATTGGAGTCCATCCTGAGGGAAGAGTTCCGATCTCATCAGCTGGAAGATCTCGATTTCTTTCCCGAGCAAAGACGACCTCTGTTCCGAATTCTCAGATTCAGAAGTCAGGAGGAAGCCAAAGAAGATCAATTCTAAAGGAAGGATCAGGAGAGAGTGCGGATCCAAACTATATTCCACTGGAGACCGAAGATCGAGAATCGTCCAAGGATGATCAATTGAGTCACATTTGGAGCAAAAAGAGTAGAAGCGTTGGAGATCGGAGAGATAAGAAGGAAACAGGAAGATCAGGAGATAGCAGATCTGAAGTTCATGGATCGGAAATAAGTAAGGGCCTGTTTGGTTACGCGAATCCAGAGATTTCAAATCTCTGGATTCACAAATGGGAGATTTTTACCTGTTTGGTTGTGTGAATCTCTAGATTCATGAAATCTAGAGATTCACATTTTTACACTAAAAACGTGAATCTGTAGATTTATGGGTATGAGGTGAAATCCAGAGATTTCACCCATACTATCAAAGCGCTAAAGATTTGAACCATAATTCAATAAATATTTTTTTGGGATAAATCTAGAAATTTCATTCCAAAAATTCAAACTAACCAAACAGTTAATTTTACGAACCATGACTCTAGAGATTTGAAGTCTGTAGATTTGAAATCTCTAAATTTTTGAAATCTACAGACTCAAGTAACCAAACAGACCCTAAAAGATTTTGTGTCACGTCCTCCCAGCCGGTACCCTATCTGGCATACCCGAGAGTGTGATCCACAGCCCGAAGATCAGGTATCGAGTGATCAACCTCCCACATAAACAATAACATAATCATGAACAATCATAATAAAAGTGCGGAAGATAAACCATAGATCCAATAAAGAAAGAATGAATCATAAATGAATCAGAATAATAGATATAGTCAGAGTGTCAAACAGATAAGTAAAGTGAGGCAAAAATCCCACTCTACAACCAGCGGAAAAGTAGCTCTAAAAGAATAAACTAGACAAAATCTAATCCCAGTAGCAAGTACATTGGGTAACTAAATTGTTCTCCACTTTATAGACAACATCCTTATAAGTGTAAATCTCATAAATGGCACAAGGACGCTTCCACTCAATGGTCGGACTAAGCATCGTACGGAGCATAACCACTCGCGGGATCTTCAGTGTAATTGTGGTAACCGCAATCACCTTCCTGGAGATATGCCTCTTCGCCTTGCGCTTCTTCATAGGGACCGTCATAGTTCTCAGTACCTGCAGGATAGTCTAACAAACATTGTACAATAAAGGAATGAGTTTCAAAGAAACTCAGAAAGGCGATTAAAAATCCATAATAACATAAATGGCAGGATTCCGAACAAACATAAATGCAATATGATATGAGACAAACAATGAATGAATGAATCTAACTCTATGTATGCTTGGTCTCTATTGGCAGACATGCTTTAAGTCATAGCACCGTACTTCTTTAGGAAAGTCCACTCACATCCTCAACCATTTAAGATATCTTGGATTCTCTCACGGATCATTTCACCGGTCTTGAGCAACCGATTGGTAATGGGTCCTTCATCCCTCAGGACAAACCATGGCAGGGGGTTAAGTCAACACACTCTCTCACAACCATTTGGTATAAGTACTGGCACATGCCAGGGTAAAACCTAGCCAAATGCAAGTCTTCTACTTAGTTACATCAAGTCAGATCCAGATACGTCCATTCCTCGTCCCTGACGATCCTTTCCGGTATCCTTCACACTAGAGTCCTCATAGTCCCCGACTACGGACTCATCAACCCTATTGGTTATCCACATATGGTAAACGGGAAGCTCTCACGTCCTCTCACGGGTTGGTTACCGGTCTTAAGCGCCCGTGAGCCCAAGTCTAACCATATGCAACCCTACCAATAAATGGCCCCCACAATGTGATTCCTGTCCTCTCACGGGTTGGTTACCGGTCTTGAGCACCCATGAATCCCCATTGCTACCACGGGTCGTTCGGTCTCAATACCCCTCCGATTAGGGTCTGACATAACAGGACATCCTAGCCAAACACTACTAGACAATCCTAGATATGTCATCCAATAGTTTAGTAAGGTGTCCAGAGGGCATCTCCGGAAACATCCCATAATATTCCCGTAGTAGTCCAAGGACAGAAATGTCAAAAGGACACCTCTCCTTTCCAAACCATACTTAAGCATACACATGCATCAATTCATATCATCACATATATGGTAACTTCATATATGGAAAGAAATCAATAATTACAATCACTTGTATATAATTGGTAATTAAATCATACATGAATCAATTTAATATGAATAAGTAATGCTACTGTAATCAAAGTTATGCAACAGTAGTATATCATTGTAAGAATCTAATTTAGGAAACATGTCAATGATATTCAAATATAGAAACTAGATTCATGCTATCTATGTAATTAAGGAAATAACCATCCTTACCTTTTATAACTCGCAAAGGAATCCTAAGAAATCAAGTAAGATCTTGGCAAACTTGAGAAGGAGGTCCTAAACAAGTATATACAACATATTAGGAAAAATCCCTAACAGAAAAGATACCAAAACATCCAACACAGACCAATTCTGGAGTTGCTGTACTCATTGGTCGAGTGGATTGGTCGATCGGTCCAGTCGACCAATCACCGACCAATGCATACAGAGCCTAAAAAAAACAGAGTTTTAAGATATGAAATCCGAATTTGGTGGTTCAAAAGGGTACTAATCAAGGGGTAAACTACATCAGTAGTATTCTAACATATAGGGGACTTCAAAACACCAATCAATTCAAGACTTCAAGATCCAAATTAGGAAACAAAAAGTTACCATAATTAGATCAACCATGGATCTTGATGAATTCGAAATAGAAATCAAAGACAAGAACAATAGGAGGATGGATCATTGCTTCAGGTAAAGGTATCATGAAAACATACTTAGATCTTCAAGGAACAAGGATTAGAAGC
Source organism: Hakea prostrata (assembly GCF_041222555.1). Taxonomy (NCBI): domain Eukaryota; kingdom Viridiplantae; phylum Streptophyta; class Magnoliopsida; order Proteales; family Proteaceae; genus Hakea; species Hakea prostrata. The sequence goes on from NC_142608.1 coordinate 43,759,509, forward strand.
ATAAATCTAAATAAGGAAATAAAACCTACCATATATGTAACTACCATGCTTCATGAAGAACACATAGTATGGTAGAAGAGAACAACTAGAAATTGATAGATTATGGATCATGGAAAGAAAACACAGTAATTAACTACTAACATGATCAATAAAGAAGATCCAAAGAGATCAGAATTCAAATCAGAAGTTTAACAAGATTAGATCATGGTTTGATCATGATTCCTTCAAAAGCTTGCAATGATCATGGTTAAGATCATTGTTCTAGCCTCAAATCCTTAGGATGATCATGAGAACATGTTCAGAGATGTTTGCAACAGAGAATGCAGCATCTCTTCTACTGTCTCAACTCAAAAAGGAAAGAAAAACAAAGATGGAGGAGAAGAAGAGAGAGTAGACATACCTTTTGATGCAAAAGGAAGAGTTTCGACGAAGATCCGTCAAGAAAACACCAAGGATGCAAGGGAGATGACTTGCAGAGGTCTTTGGTTCGTTCCAAAGAGTTTGGAGGCAACAAATACGAAGTGGACTCGAGATTGGACTTAAATAGAGCAAGAAAAACCTAATTGCCAAAGACAGCACTCATTGGTCGAGTGGATTGGTCGACTGGCCCAGTCGACCAATGCGACGAAGAAGACCAAAACAGGGAATTGAAGGCCCAGATCAAATCCAATCCTAAAGGGGTTTTGCACACATGTCAAGTGACTTACCTAATAGGTAGAAATGCCTTCAAACCAAGATAGAGAGCACTCCAAGTCCATCAACTAATCCGATCTTCATCAAGATTCAGTTTCCATAAATAGAACTTCATCATCAACTTTCATGGATTCAAAGCCAGGCACCAAGTCCTCCACTGGGATGGCCCAAAGCTGACTTCTTACTTTACTCCGGGTCATCGGACCTACAAATAACAAGGTTTCCGGGTCAAGGTTAGGGCTGGGTTTTACATTTTGTATCCTTGACGATCAAATTCAGCGACTGGCGAACAAATATGACGGAGAAAAAGTTGAGGAAATGATGAATCAAAATCCATTTGCTAAAGATATTATGTCAGCACCATTGCCGCGCAATTTTAAACTTCTGACATTCACGATGTATGATGGAAGCACAGATCCAATGGAACACCTGGCTCAGTTCAATTCTGTCATGATGCTGGCAGGTAATTCTGATGTTTTAAAGTGTCGGTCATTTCCATCTTCGTTGAAAGGATCTGCAACAACTTGGTTCTTCAGCTTACTACCAGATTCCATTAAGGATTTCAAAGATTTGACGAAAATATTCTTGTCGAGGTTCCAAAGTAGTATGAAGAGCAGCAAAACTGTTGATAATTTGGCTGCAATCCGTAAAAAGTTAGGAGAATCAGTTCGAAGTTACATGAAGAGATTCAATCAAGAATCAATTCAGATTAAAATTTTGAATGAGGCAGTAGCATATAACGCTATGTTCAGAGGTCTAACAGATGAACATCTTTTGGAATTCCTGATCATGAACAAGCCGGCAAATATTGCAGAACTAACGACTCGCTGTAACCAATATGCAAATATGAAAGACATTCTTTAGGCAAGAAAAGAAACTGATGGCAATGGAGGTAAAAAGAAAGATGATGGCGTTGTGAGATCTGATCAGAGGGATTAGAGAGATCGGAGGAATAGCAGGAATTTTCCAAGAAATATTCCTGATCGTCAATACAGAAGGGAAATTCCAAGACCATTCCAAGAAAACTATACTCCTCTCAATACAAGAAGGTCAGAAATTCTGATGCGAATTCAACATCAAGGAATTATGAAGTGGCCATTACCAATGATAGCAAAGGCGGACGAGAGGAATCCGAATAGATTCTGTAGATATCACAAGGATCATGGTCATGATACTGATGATTGCAGAATTTTGAAAAATGAAATTGAACGATTAATCAGTCAGGGGAGGTTGGATCAATTCGTTCAAAGGAGAAATGGAGGCAACAGAAGAAATGTCACTGATCAACCAAGAAGATGGAATAATCAAACACCAGCGAGAGAAGACCGACCGAAAGGATATTTTCAGTACAACTCTCCAGATGAAAATACAAAACAACAGGTGTAATATTCAGCCCTATTCTAACCTTGACCCTGACCCGGATCCACTGTTGTATTCAGGTCCGAGGACCCGAAGCGGTGGAAGAAGAGATTTATGGACCACTCTGATTGATGATCATGATTCGAAGACGAGCCCATGGACATTGACAATGATACCCCTTGCTTAAATGCATTGTTGGTGTTTAAGGAAAGTCTGCGCATCGGAGGAGATTAATATGGTTGATGTACCAAATGACCTCCTGTGCACAATCCGAAGGTATTCCCCGAAACTAGACTTCTTGATTAAATTGTGGAAGAAAACCTCACTCAATTTGACCTTGTATAGCCTTTCAAATCCCTACTTGAAGTTGCAGTTCTAAACCTTAGTTTTCTACTGAAAACATTTTGGTCGATCATTTTGGTCGATACCATCGACCAAGGACCATCGACCAAAATATCCCAGTCTGCCAAGTTAATGATTCCATGGAATATTCCTTTTCTATTTAATATGACCTCGAGCCTTGAGCCTTTTGCAATTATTTTTCTCACCTGGGAACGTGGGGAGAGCTTCCCAAAACAGCTCCTTGGTTAGTGTGAAGGGTATCTCATCAAAGACACTTAGTTTATCATTGATTCTTGTCTTCATCTTCCACACTAAGGTATGACTCTTCATTCCACTCTCTACCCTACCATTTTCTACTCTTTTCTATTGGCATCTTGCTGATGGGACATTTGGAATGGTGCTGCAACCTTGCAACCACCACTCCAAGTGCCTACTCATGCTCAATCCATGATTCCCTTAGCCATTCATTGATGCTAATGCTTATATCTCATGCCTAGCATATGTATTCCATGATTTACCTATTAACATCATACTATTTGATATCAAACTGAGCTATAGAGTGTATTATGTTAATGTTTAACATTGCCATATGATTCCAATCGAATTTCTATTAGTTCCTCTAGCTATTGCTTGTTGTTCCTCATCAGTGCAATCAATTCCAACTCATGCCATGATGTTTATCACTTGAACTTGATAGCTCTAATTGGGACTTTTTAATTGGACCATTGGATTGGGTTAATTCCTTGATTTATAGTGTCCTACTACTGTTGTTAAGTATGCCTCCAAGTTTCAGATTGATCCGAACACCGGAAGACTCATTTCGGACCAAAATCCCCAAAATCCACTATTCTGCCCGAGGACAATTTTGGTCAATACTTTTGGTCGATACCATCGACCAAGACCATCGACCAAAGTTGTTGCTGACAGCAACCTTGGTCAGTTTTGACCCAAATGACATCCGATCTTCCCGACTTCTTTTCTAACTTATTATTGATGTTTGTTTAGGGCCTTAACAATTCTATTGGACTATTCTTGGTATTCTCAATTCATCATCAAATCATCCAAGGTAAGGATGCTTATATCCATAAACATATAAGTCATCAAATATTGAACTGTGCTTTATTCAAAGAACGAAATCCCTAAATTTCTTTCAATCATTATGATATTGTTACATATGTGTTAGAACAGTAACATTTAAATCTTTATACTTTTGTTGTGTTACTTTATCATTTTGATTTGCTTATGCTTATAATGATTCTTTTCAATATCATGATTTGATTACTATTATGAATATGCATTGGATGCATGAGAAATGATGAGATTTGATGTGTGATTGCTTACGTATGACTTGGGATTGGGGGGTGTCCTACTGACACTTCTGTCTTTGGGCATCGGAGGGAATAGTATGGGATGTTCTCCGATGGTGCCTATCGACACTCTCCCGAGTTATTCGATGACATACATAGGATTGTCTAGTTGTGTGGCTAGGTTCATCCTTGTCGTGTCAAACCAGAATCGGAAGGGCATTGAGACCGAACAACCCGTGGTAGTGTATGTTTGGATGGGCGCTCTAGGCCGGTAACCAATCCGGTAGGGGACATAAACCATGCTACGGATACCTAAAAGGGGCCATTTATTGGTAGAGTTGCATATGAATAGACTTGGGCTCACGGGCGCTCAAGACCGGTAACCAATCCGTGAGAGGACGTGAGAGCTTCCCGTTTACTATATGTGGATGACCAATAGGGTTGATGAGTCCGAAATCCGGGATTTCGCTGACTCTAATGTGAAGGATACCGGAAAGGATCGCCGAGGGCGAGGAATGGACGTATCTGAATCTGACTTGACCGACTGAGTAGATGACTTGCATTGGGCTAGGCTTTACTGTGACATGCGCCAGTACTTGACCAAATGGTGATGTGAGAGAGTGGTGACCGATCCCCTTACCACGGCTTTTTGATGACTTTACCGATCTTCCCCGGGCATTCCCAAGATATGGAAATGGGAGAGTGACTGACAACCCAGAGAAGTACGGGGCTATGACTTAAAGCATGTCTACCTTAGAGACCAGCGTTCATAAAGTTAGGCTCATATCTGCATCATATGTTCCATATCACATTGCATTATTATATGTTCTGAATGTGTATGATTTCTAATTATGGAATAACTTCCTTGCTGAGTTCTTCGAACTCATTCCTTTTTGTGCAAATGTTTTAGATTACATTCCAGGTACCGAAGATTATGATGGCACCTCCTATGAGGCGGACTATGATTCCACATACTACCCTCCGGGTAGTGGCGTCGGTGAGGATCCGTATATTGGAGCCGAGGAGGATTACTATCCGCACCAGGGTTAGCCCCACAGTTGTGCGGGAGCGGCAGCGCTGGGTTTACTTCATCCGTACTGTTGAGGAGACTACCATTAGTATAGAAGAAACCCTAGCATAGTGCCCCATTCCCCTGGTGTATTTGTGGAACCTTGGATATTGTAATTAACTTGTCTTTGAATTATTCTTGTGATATTCGGATATGTAACACTTGATTTACTTCTTTTCCGCTGCTCTGAGAGGGTGACTACCACACCTTCTCACCCTTTATGATTTTGATCACACTTTATTATTATCTATAGTCCGCACTCTAATTTAGTTACTCTTATCTTATTCATGATACTTGGTATTAGCTGTTTTTACCATTGATTATTACTGTTCATGATTGTGTTACCGTGTATGTGGGAGGCATGGACCTCAGATCATTGATCCTTGGACTGTGGATCACATCCCGAGTATTCCAAATGGGGTACCGGCTGGGTGGATGTGACAGATTGGTATCAGAGCCCAAGATCAAGTGGAACCCCGACCACAGAAACGGTGACGGAACATTCCGAGTCACAGATCCGGAAGTGACTCAAGTGCTCCTAGAAGTGAATAATAGATAACCTGGACTAGAAACCAAAATATTGAAACATAATTTGACCCATAAATAAGACACAATAATATAGACAAAATAACTGAACTTCATTGATTTCATAGGGAAATTTTTACAAGTCTGAAAAGAGAAATACATCCATGATGACATAAAAGAAAATTTCTAGTGCTGTCTATGTAGGTGAACGACTCCTGCGATCTATCTGATCCCTCCTAGATTTGAACTCCTCCTCCAGTCGTGCAAACCTCTCATTGAGGGTGCACATGTGTAACTCCATCCTCTCCTGCCGAGCCTCGATCCTCTCAAGAATAGAGTAAATCGATGACTGATGAGAAGCCACATCTGGAGCCTCAGAAGTCGTGTGTGATGGGCCTCTGACCTCAGTAAATCGTGGAGCGGGAACCTCCTCATGCTACGGAGCCTCCTCATGACCCTGATCATCATGACCCTGATCATCACCCTCACTATGCTCATCATCGTCACCACCATCATCATCATCAGTACTATCATCCTCTGAGTCGTCATCTCCTAATGCATCATCGATATCATCCTCATCCTCTGATCTGACTGCATCCTGGAGCCCCATCTTCCTGATCAACCATGTACAAATGGGCTCACCTAATCTCGACCCTGAATCGTAGGTGTATGCTCCAAGTCCACACCAAAGTACTCAAAGATACTAGTCAAGATTCGACCGAAAGCCAAGTTCCTATCCCCAGGAAACTCGATCCGATCAATCATGGCATTTTGCATGATTATTGCTAAATCGATTTGTACTCCAGTATACATATTATAAATGATCAGTGCCTCCATCGCCGACACTTTGCTATGATGCCCTGCCTTTGGAAGGATGTTTCGCCCGACGATGCAAGCGATAACTCTAGCTGAAGGATGCATTGCAGTACCACACCGGGGCATATAACAGTCAATGTCATCCCATAGAGTCATGCACACCTCGTATACCTCATAAGGAAGAAGCACCTCTGTGATATCTGTACCAGCTGGAATCCACCAACGGGAATCTCGTACAATCGGTACATCTAAGATGCGAGCCAGTGTCCTCGTAGTGAAACTGATCTCTCTACCTCCGACCATGGAATCTATGACAATCCTAGAACCATCCCTCGGATCATCCTCTATACGGTAAGTCAGATTACTATAGAAGTATCTGATAAAATCTGGGTAGACTTGCTGTTCCGTAGTGTATAAGTGAAGCCAATCCATAGCCTCTAATCTCTCTCAGATGCGAAATACCTCTAAATCATCCACATCCACCAATCGTCCGTGCTCGATCGGTATACCATGGAAATAATGTTCGTATAGAAACTCCACCATAGGAGTAGTGAAATGCTCCTCGTCTATGACCTCAGCCCGGGGAACAAGTCCTCTACCCCTGTCTACTCGTCTCCCTCCTCTAGGCATGGTGTATCTTTTGAAACAAGGAAAGAAACTCATTTGGATTAGTCTCAGTGTATGATTGTTAGATGAAGGGCATTTTCGTAAATTTTCAGAAAATTCGATTTTTGGGGACATTTTGATTTGATCATTCTAACATATGTATAAGACCTATACAAGCAAGCTAGAATACTTTATTTGGTGAAAATCCATCTTTTTGGCATATTCAAAGTGAAAATTCAGCAAGTAAGAGAGAGAGAAATCCCTCTTTTGGCTTGCATTTGTGATTTTTGAAAAATTGGAATTTGACCGAATGGAGAGTGGGAACACTTTTCCCCTAGTAGATCAGTGTTGTAGAAATTTGTTTCATGTCAAAATTCCTTTTGGGTTGAAAATGAGACAAGTGCTTGTAAAGTTGAGTTTTTGTGAAATGAATAGTATTTTGGTAACCAAAATAGATGCAATCTTGTGTTTAGAACTTAATCTTACTTGAAAAGTTATGAAAACATGTTTCTAATCATTTATATGTATGATTCTAACCATTAGCTACAAGTATTACTCAGTTTTATTGAAGAACACAACAATGGTGAATGAAGTTTTCAAGAAAAGAGAAAAAGAAAGAGAACTTACTTGTGTAGATGATCAAGTGAGACTATCAAGAATGATTGAAGCTTTGAATCAAGTCCTAGCACTTTTGAAAACCCTAGAAAATCACTTTCTCTAGAGCTAAACTCAAAATGGTTGAGTGAGAAATGAAAATGAAATGAGAAGTGGGCCCTTTAATTCTGATTTTCGCGCAGAATTTATTTTGGTCGATCATTTTGGTCGATACCATCGACCAAGAAGCATCGACCAAAATTCTCCATTTTCCTGCATTGGGTTATTTTGGGAATTTTTGATTCTTTGACTCATTTCCTCTATATTTTGATCAATGCTGATTTATTTTACTGTTATATTGATAATTCTAACCATGATTTGGTTATCCTATTAGTTGGCCAAGTTGTCTTTGTCAAATTTGAAATTTTGGTATCCTTATCTTTGATCCTTGCAGAATGGTCTTACTTAGAAATCGTTTCGTCGGATCCGGAAGCAACGGAAACGAAGAAACCCCTGCTGGGGGCTCTGATCAGCAGACACAGGACGATAGCCACACCACGAATGGCATTCCTGGTGCCCCCGATATCGGAAGCTTTAGAAATATTGCCAGCGTCATGACCAACATGATGCAACAGCAGGCTGCCCAATTTAATCAAATGATGACTGGTTTTGCTACCCTTCGCAATGAGAACCGTGCCGGAATTGGAACTTCTGGAGCCGCAGCCCCTCTTATGGAAAGATTCACCGGGACACCCCACACCCGTTGATGGAAAGTTTCCTAAAGTTACAAGTACCTTCCTTTACTGGTGTAACAAAGGACACCCTCTTTCCGAACAAGTGGCTTCGTGAGTTGGAGAAGGCCTTCAGACATTTGCAATGTTCTGATGCTCAGAAAGTGTTGTTTGCCGAGCAGAAGCTTCAGCAAGGAGCTGATGCATGGTGGGCTTCCACTAGGCCTATCCTTGAGACCTTGAATGGTGGTGTTGTTACCTGGGAGAAGTTTAAGGAAGCTTTTTGCAAGAACTACTTTCCGAAAGCTGTAAAGGATGCAAAGGAGGCCGAGTTCATGGCCTTAGTACAAGGTACCTTGTTTGTGCTTGAGTATCAGCAGAAATTTGAAGAACTTTTCTTCTTCGCCCCCGAGTCTATTAAGTATGAAGAAGCCAAGGCAAAAAAGTTTTTCAAGGGTTTGCGACCTTCTATTAAGGCATACCTCACTGTCTTGCCTCTTGAAGGATATGCTCACGTGGTTCAAAATTCGAAGAAGCTTGAAGAAAATGAAAAGGAAAATGCTCGAGTTTAGAAACCCTTGCAACCTAGACCTTCTAGATTTGTGGACCGCACTGATCGGCGTTTTGCTAGACCTACTCCTTATCCTGCACCCGCCTTTCAGCCGAGAAATGTTGGTCAGAATCCTAATTCCCTTCCTGTGAGCTATTATGGTCAGTCCAGTGGAGCCAGACCTCAGGGAGCTACTTATCCTCCTAGGCCTGGGATGGTGAATCCTAGACCAGCTTATCAGAGACCTCCCCCTGCTGCAGCTCCTATTGGACCGAAAGATACTACTTGCTTCCTCTGCAATAAAGCAGGCCATTATGCTCGTTCTTGCCCCAAGAAGTCTATGCAACCTCAAGCTCCTGTAGTGAAGAGTACTCCTGCTGCTACTTCTGCCCCTCCCTCTGGCAGAGTGTTTAGCATATCTGGTACCGAGCAAGACCCCTGCCACGATGTTGTAACAGGTACTCTGTTAGTAGCTTCGCTTACCGCATTTGTATTATTTGATACGGGTGCATCACATTCATTCATATCATCTACTTTTGCCTTGAGAACTAACTTGACACCTCGATGTTTATCTAGTCATTTGTCTATTTGTACCCCTGTTGGGTCTGCTGTTAAACTAGATAAAGTGTTAGAAGATTGTTCCATTTTGATTTGTGGAAGAAATTTGAAGGCAAACCTTGTATTATTTGACATGAGAGATTTTGATTTAATCTTGGGAATCGACTGGTTGACTTCCTACAATGCTGTGATCTTATGCTCCTCAAAGAAGATTCAGTTCCGTGTAGAAGAGAATTCAGTTTTCGAATTTCAAGGAGAGAAGGGGAGATTTAGCAAGAAGACCTTGTCCACTCAAATGCAAGTCCATGCCTTTTTGGGAGATGCTTCATCTGGAAGCAAGGTCAGAGAGAAGAAGAGACTTGAAGAAGTCAGAGTTGTTAGTGAATTCCCTGATGTTTTTCCGGATGACTTGTCAAGTTTGCCTCCTGATAGGGAAGTTGAGTTTTCTATAGACTTAATTCCTAGAGTGGCTCCTGTATCCAAGGCCCCTTACAGAATGGCACCTACCGAACTCGAAGAGTTGCAAACTCAATTAAATGAACTCTTAGAGAGAGGTTTCGTGTAGCCAAGCATGTCACCTTGGGGAGCTCTGGTCTTGTTTGTAAAGAAGAAAGATGGTAGTATGCGTCTGTGCATTGACTACCGGGAATTGAACAAGCTGACAATCAAGAACAGATACCCTTTGCCTCGGATTGATGACCTTTTTGATCAGTTGAAAGGTGCTGCTGTCTTTTCAAAGATTGATTTGAGATCGGGATATCACCAGCTGAAGGTGAAGTCAAGTGACATCCATAAGACAGCGTTCAGAACATGGTATGGACATTATGAATTTAAAGTGGTGCCTTTCGGCTTGACTAATGCCCCTGCCGTGTTCATGGACCTCATGAACCGAGTATTTCACGATGTACTCGATAAATTTGTAATCGTTTTCATTGATGACATCTTGATTTACTCAAAGAATGAGGAAGAGCATGCGGAGCACTTGAACTGCACGTTGCAAAGGTTGAGAGAAAAGAAACTCTATGCTAAATTTAGCAAGTGTGACTTTTGGCTCTCAAGTGTAGTATTTCTTGGCCATGTTGTTTCAGCCGAGGGTATTCATGTTGACCCAGAGAAAGTCCAAACTGTTCCTGATTGGGAAAGACCGAAGACCGTGACTTAGATAAGAAGTTTTCTTGGATTAGTAGGATACTACCGGAGATTCATTGAAAACTTTTCTAGGTTGGCTGCCCCTATGACTAAGCTAACTAGAAAAGAAGAGAAGTTTGTCTGGACCGATTCTTATGAGAAGAACTTCGAAGAGCTGAAAGTTAGATTGACAAGCGCCCCGGTTCTGACTATACCTGATAGTTCCGGTGGATTGACGATCTACACTGATGCTTCTAAAATCGGTTTGGGCTGCGGGTTGATGCAACACGGAAAGGTAGTGGCTTATGCCTCTCGACAACTAAAGGATTATGAACGGAACTACCCCACTCATGACTTAGAGCTTGCAGCTGTCGTATTTGCTTTGAAAATTTGGAGACACTATCTATATGGTGAGAAGATCGCCATCTTCACAGATCATAAAAGTTTGAAATACTTCTTCACCCAGAAGGAGTTGAATATGAGACAGAGAAGATGGTTGGAGTTAGTCTCTGACTATGATTGTGACATCCAAGACCACCCGGTAAAGCAAATGTAGTGGCGGATGCTCTTAGTAGAAAGAGTCAAAGAAAAGAGTTGGATTTAAATGTTTTGATTCGGCCTTTGTTGTCCTCGATGGAAAGATTTGGTTTGGAAGTGGTCCCTAAGGGTTCGGATTGTATTCTCTATGCCTTGACTGCAAGATCCTCCCTTAGAGATAGAATTGTTGCCTTGCAAAGTTCTGATCAAGAGTTGAAAGAGAAGATTGATAAAATTGCCTCGAATTCAGAAATGGACCCTGCTTTTAGTACATCTATGGATGGTACCTTATTGTTTAGAGGTAGACTCTGTGTGCCCGCTGTTGATGAAATCAAGAAGGAAATATTGAAAGAAGCACACCAGTCCATCTTTAAAGTACACCCTGGAAGTACCAAAATGTACAAGGACTTAAGGGAACATTTTTGGTGGAATGGTTTGAAAGCAGATGTTGAAGACTTTGTTGCCGTGTGTGGAACTTGCCAACGTGTGAAAGCTGTTCGCCAACCCCCATCTGGATTACTTCAGCCCCTTCCTATTCCTAGTTGGAAGTGGGAAGATATCTCAATGGACTTTGTGACTAGCTTGCCGCGGACGAGTAAGGGAAATGACACTGTGTGGGTGATTGTTGATAGGTTGACTAAATCAGCCCATTTCATTCCTATGAAGATCACCTACTCTTTGGATAAGCTAGCTAGACTTTATGTGGACAATGTAGTTCGTCTACACGGAGTGCCAGTGAGTATCGTTTCGGACCGTGATCCTAGGTTCACCTCAAGGTTTTGGAATGGACTGCAGAAAGCCTTGGGAACCCAATTGAATCTGAGTACAGCTCATCACCCACAGTCTGATGGACAATCCGAAGCGGACAATTCACATTCTTGAAGAAATGCTTAGGTCTTGTGTGGTTGACATGGGTGGAAATTGGTATGAACACCTAGCCTTAGTCGAGTTTGCCTATAACAACAGTTATCAAGCAACAATAGGCATGGCTCCGTTTAAGGCTTTGTATGGTAACACTTGTAGAACGCCCTTGTATTGGACTGAGACTGGTGAAAGAAAAGTCTTAGGTCCAGAGATGATTGAAGCTACCAGTGATATGGTTGACATGATTCGGGAAAGGATCAAGTCTGCTCAATCTAGACAGAAGTCGTATGCCGACAAGAGAATAACCGACTTAGAATTTCCAATTGGAGAGAAAGTCTTCCTTAAAGTATCACCTATGAAAGGGGTGACAAGATTCAATGTGAAAGGAAAGCTTAGTCCCCGCTTCATTGGACCTTTTGAGATTTTGGAAAGGGTTGGACCTGTAGCATACCGCTTGGCCTTGCCTCCGTCACTTGCTGGAGTTCACAATGTGTTCCATGTTTCAATGCTTCGGAAATACCTAGAAAACCCGGAGCACATACTACAGCAAGCACCCGAAGGACTTAGTGACGATCTTTCTTACGATGAAGGACCAGCCGAGATCCTAGATAGAAAGGACAAGCAGTTGCGGAATCGCACCATCCCTCTTGTTAAGATTCGATGGAAAAACCATACCCCTGAAGAAGCTTCATGGGAGAAAGAAGAAGACATGAAGGAGAAGTTTCCCCATCTTTTTGGAAGCACAGGTACGCTTTCAATTTCGAGGACGAAATTCTTTTAAGGGGGAGAGAATGTAATATACAGCCCTATTCTAACCTTGACCCTGACCCGGATCAATTGTTGTATTCAGGTCCGAGGACCCGAAGCGGTGGAAGAAGAGATTTATGGACCATTCTGATTGATGATCATGATTCGAAGACCGAGCCCATGGACATTGACAATGATACCCCTTGCTTAAATGCATTGTTCGTTTCAATATCATGATTTGATTACTATTATGAATATGCATTGGATGCATGAGAAATGATGAGATTTGATGTGTGATTGCTTACGTATGACTTGGGATTGGGGGGTGTCCTACGACACCTTTCGTCTTTGGGCATCGGAGGGAATAGTATGGGATGTTCTCCGATGGTGCCTATCGACACTCTCCCGAGTTATTCGATGACATACATAGGATTGTCTAGTTGTGTGGCTAGGTTCATCTTTGTTGTGTCAAACCAGAATCGGAAGGGCATTGAGACCGAACAACCCGTGGTAGTGTATGGTTGGATGGGCGCTCTAGGCCGGTAACCAATCCGGTAGGGGACATAAACCATGCTACGGATACCTGAAAGGGGCCATTTATTGGTAGAGTTGCATATGAATAGACTTGGGCTCACGGGCGCTCAAGACCGGTAACCAATTCGTGAGAGGACGTGAGAGCTTCCCGTTTACTATATGTGAATGACCAATAGGGTTGATGAGTCCGAAATCCGGGATTTCGCTGACTCTAGTGTGAAGGATACCGGAAAGGATTGCCGGGGGCGAGGAATGGACGTATCTGAATCTGACTTGACCGACCGAGTAGATGACTTGCATTGGGCTAGGCTTTACTTGTGACATGCGCCAAGACTTGACCAAATGGTGATGTGAGAGAGTGGTGACCGATCCCCTTACCACGGCTTTTTGATGACTTTACCGATCTTCCCCGGGCATTCCCAAGATATTGAAATGGGAGAGTGACTGACGACCCAGAGAAGTACGGTGCTATGACTTAAAGCATGTATACCTTAGAGACCAGCATTCATAAAGTTAGGCTCATATCTGCATCATATGTTCCATATCACATTGCATTATTATATGTTCTGAATGTGTATGATTTCTAATTATGGAATAACTTCCTTGTTGAGTTCTTCGAACTCATTCCTTTTTGTGCAAATGTTTTAGATTACATTCCAGGTACCGAAGATTACGATGGCACCTCCTATGAGGCGGACTATGATTCCACATACTACCCTCCGGGTAGTGGCGTCGGTGAGGATCCGTATATTGGAGCTGAGGAGGATTACTATCCGCACCAGGGTTAGCCCCACAGTTGTGTGGGAGTGGCAGCGCTGGGTTTACTTCATCCGTACTATTGAGGAGACTACCATTAGTATAGAAGAAACCCTAGCATAGTGCCCCATTCCCCTGGTGTATTTGTGGAACCTTGGATATTGTAATTAACTTTTCTTTGAATTGTTCTGGTGATATTCAGATATGTAACTAACTTGATTTACTTCTTTTCCACTGCTCTGAGAGGGTGACTACCACACCTTCTCACCCTTTATGATTTTGATCACACTTTATTATTATCTATATTCCGCACTCTAATTTAGTTACTCTTGTCTTATTCATGATACTTGGTATTAGCTGTTTTTACCATTGATTATTACTGTTCATGATTGTGTTACCGTGTATGTGGGAGGCATGGACCTCAGATCATTGATCCTTTGACTGTGGATCACATCCCGGGTATTCCAAATGGGGTACCGGCTGGGTGGATGTGACAACAGGAAAATCAGCAAGTTCAACAAAATCAGTCTCCTGTCATGACCATCTTGGGAAGTTTATATTTGAATTCAATTTCAAAGTCTAAGGCACATGCCAGGTATGTAAGTGCTGTCAAATCTCATGTTATTCCTAGAAGAATCAAAATGATGAAGGAGATAGTCTTCACAGAGGAGGAGATGGAAGGAATTTAGGAACCACATGATGATGCCATTGTGGTAGTCATTGAGGTGGCAAACAGGGATATTCACAGGGTTCTAGTCGATACAGGATCTTCTGTAGACATAATGTCTTATGAAGCTTTTCAGCGATTGAAGTTGGATACAGTCAAGATAAAACTTTGCGGTACAAGACTATTTGGATTTTCTAGAGAATCTACTTTGGTAGAAGGAACTGTGGAACTAACAATAACACTGGGAACACATCCACAAATGGTAACTACAGTTACTAAATTTTTGTTGATAAAAAGTCTGTCAGCATACAATATAATTCTCGGGAGACCAACGTTGAATGCTATTAGGGCAATAGTTTCGACGAGACATTTGAAGGTCAAATTCCCAGCTGAAGGAGGTATTGGAGAATGCAAATTGGATCAAAAAACTTCAAGGCAAAGCTATACAACCTTTTTGAAGGATTCAAAAGCACAAGGTAAGGCACTTGCTCTTACTGTGGAAGTTACGGATAACAGGGATGGAGAAAAAATTCAAAGAGGTCTACCAGTAGAAAAGCTGGAGAAAATTTGTTTTGGTTTAGAGAATCCAGAAAAAGGAACCATGATAGGAGCTGATCAGAACAGTCAAGACAAAGAGCAATTAAGAGAATTTCTTCAACAAAACGCAGATGTTTTCGCTTGGTCAGCACAAGACATGTCGGGTTTAAGCAGAGAAGTGGCGGAGCATTGTCTATGGATGGATAAATCTATCAAGCCAGTGAAACAGAGGCGAAGGAATTTTTCATCAGAAAAGCATGATGCATTAAGTTGAAGTGGACAAGCTCAGAAAATCTGAGTTTATTGAGCAAATTGAATGTCCAAAGTGGCTAGTAAATGTGGTAATGGTGAAAAAGCATATTGGAAAATGGCGAATGTGTGTAGATTACACTGATTTGAACAAGGCATGTCCCAAGGATTGCTATCCTTTGCCACGAATTGATCAGTTGATCGATGCAACATCAGGTCAGCAAATGTTGAGCTTTATGGATGCTTATTCTGGTTATAATCAAATTCTTATGAAGAAGGAGGACCAACCTCATACAGCATTCATGACCAATCGGGAAAGCTATTGTTATAAGGTTATGCCTTTTGGGTTAAAAAATGCTGGTGCAACATACCAAAGGGTGATGAACAAGTTGTTTGCTGATCAGATTGGAAAAAATATGGAGGTTTATGTAGACGATCTTCTTGTAAAAAGTCAATTCAAATCTGATCATCTTGTTGATTTAAGGGAGTGCTTTGATGTACTAAGGAGAAATGGAATGAGACTCAATCCTGAGAAGTGCGCGTTTGGGGTTTCATCTGGTAAATTCCTTGGTTACATGGTCACGCAGAGGGGTATTGAGGCAAATCCAGAAAAATCAGAGCTATCTTGAATATGACGGCACCCAAGTATATGAAAGAAATTCAAAGCTTAACAGGAAGAGTAGCGGCATTAAGCAGATTTATATCAAGATCGGGAGATAAATGTGCACCATTCTTCAAGGCGTTGAAAAATCTAAATGCACTCAACGAATTCAAATGGTCAGAGGACTGTCAGAATTCATTTGAAGAGCTGAAGAGGAGGCTAACTAGTCCACCAGTTCTATCTCGACCAAAGCTCGGAGAGAGCTTGCAGATATATCTATCTTCTTCGAAGGCGGCAGTGAGCGTGGTATTAATTCGGGAAGAAGGTACTGTCCAAAATCCTATCTACTTTGTAAGTCATACATTGTTAGATGCAGGATCTAGATATCCGGAATTTGAAAAGCAGGCTTTAGCCTTAATAATAGCAGCGAGGAAGCTTAGACCTTATTTTCAGGCTCATCCAATTATTGTTCTTACTAACTGGCCTTTAAAGAAAATACTGCATAAGCCTGATCTGGCGGGGAGAATGGTATCATAGGCAGTAGAGTTAACAGAACATGATACAGATTATAAACCCAGAACTACGATAAAGGCACAAGTTTTGGCTGATTTTATTGCTGAAAGTATTTCATCACCGGAGGAAGAAAAAGATTCTAGTGAGGTGTCTTCTGTGTGGACCTTACATGTAGATGGGTCAAGTCATTCTCAGGGATCAGGAGCAGGGGTAATTTTACAAAGTCCGTTCGGATTTGTAATTTGGAATGCACTCCGGTTTAATTTTCATGCTTCAAACAATGAAGCAGAGTATGAAGCTCTTATTGCAGGTTTACGACTGGCCAGATCTCTCTGTGTACAAAGCATTGAAGTAAAAAGTGATTCTGAGCTGGTGGTCAGTCAAGTCACAAGAGCGTATGATGCGAAAGATGATCGGATGGTCAGTTATCTTAAAAAAGTATGGCAATGTAAGGAATGGTTTACACAATTCTCAGTCACGAGGATATCTCGAAATCAAAATAATGAAGCAGATTCTCTGGCAAAATTGGCATCTGCAAAATCTACTTCTATACCACAAGCTGTATATTATGAGGAGCTAAATATTCCAACATATTCAGATCCAGAGATAATGGAAATTGATGCAGAGGTATCTTGGATGGATCCTATTATACAGTATCTGAAGAATGGTATTCTTCCTGAAGATAGGGAAAAACCAGAACTGTGAAAAGAAGAGCTGCCCGGTTTATTCTAAAGAATGAGCTATTATATAAAAGAACAGTTTCTGGGCCACTTTTGAAATGTTTGGGACCCTCTGATGCTCTTTATGCCTTATCAGAGGTCTATGAAGGAATCTGTGGAAGCCACTTAGGTGGGAAAGCTTTGGCTTATAAAATTCTAAGACAAGGATTTTATTGGCCACGCATGCAATCTGAGGCGATTGAGTATGTAAGAAGGTGTCATCAATGTCAAATTCATGCACCAATTCAGAGCCAGCCAACAGAGCAACTAACATCAATTCTTAATCCCCTTCCATTTGCTATGTGTGGTATAGATTTGTTAGGGCCATTTCCTGTTACAACTGGAGGGAAAAAGTTTTTAGTGGCCGCAATTGATTATTTCACGAAATGGGTAGAAGCAGAAGCCCTAGAAACAACTACCACAAATCAAATTGAAAAGTTCTTCAGAAATCATGTCATATTCAGATATGGCCTGCCAAAGATTCTACTGACTGATCACGGACCACAATTTGACAATGAAAGATTCAAGGAATTTTGTGCAGACTATCATATTGAATGCAAGCACTCATTTGTGGCATATCCTCAATGCAATGGTCAAATTGAGGTAACCAACAAAACACTTCTGCAAGGAATAAAAAGGAGGCTAGATGAAGCACATAGCTTGTGGATCGATGAATTACCTCATGTACTGTGGGCGTATAGGACTACGGTCAAGATTCCAACAGGAGAAACACCTTTCAGACTAGCATATGGGTCAGAGGCGTTGGCTCCAGTGGAGGTTATGGTGGGATCAAACAGATATGAAGGATTTGATCCAGTAGCTAATGAAGAAGGATTGCGAGCAAACCTTGAATTCTTAGATGAAGTTAGAGAAAAAGCCTTATACCGCAATATAGAATATCAGAGGAGAACAGTAGCGTACTACAATGCTCGAGTCAGACCTAAATCTTTTAGAGTGGGAGATTTGGTTTTGAGGAAAAAATCAGCATCAGATCCAAGAAATTGTGGAAAACTTTCTGCAAACTGGGAGGGGCCATATGTGGTGACAAAAACTGTGAGCAGAAACACATATTGGCTGAAAGATGCTCATGGAAGCTGTTTGAAACGACCGTGGAATGTAATTCACCTTAAGAAATATTATCAGTAGAAAGGAGACAGGATTTTCTGGTATTCTTGGAGAAACCATCTTATTAATCGTGGTCATCGAAAATTTCTTCTTCATTTTAATCCAAAGAACATTTTTGGCAAACTAATCTTCTGATCATGCCATTTCAACGCTGATCCAGGGTCATTCCTTCCAAGGGTGATCCCGACTTTCTGAAGTCAGGCCAAGTGGCCAACCTTACGAGGTCTGATCATGTCATTTCAACGCTGATCAAGGATCATTCCTTCTGGGGGTGATCCCGACTTTCTGAAGTCAGGCTCAAGTGGCCAGCCTTACGAGGTCTGATCATGCCTTTTCAACGCTGATTCAGGGTCATTCCTTCCGAGGATGATCCCGGCTTTCCGAAGTCAGGCTCAAGTAGCCAACCATCTGAGGCGTGATTATGCTAGTTGATCCGGATCATTCCTTCCGAGGATGGTCCCGACTCTTCGTGAGTCAGGCTCAAGTAGCCAGCCTTCCAAGGCCTGGTCATGCTTTCCGAAGCTGATCACGGATCATTCCTTCCGAGGGTGGTCCCGACTCTTCGTGAGTTAGGCTCAAGTAGCCAGCCTTCCGAGGCCTGGTCATGCTTTCCGAAGCTGATCACGGATCATTCCTTCCGAGGATGATCCCGACTTTATGTAAGTCAGGCTCAAGTAGCCAGGTCATGCTAAGCTAATCACAGATCATTCCTTCCGAGGATGAACCCGGATCACTCCTTCCGAGGATGATCCCGACTTTCCGAAGTCAGGCTCCAGTAGCCATCTTTCTAAGGCAGCATCTTTTTAAGACGGCATCTCTCTAAGGCAACGTCACTTAAAGACAGCATTTGGATCGAGAGCAATGGAATTAATCAATAAAATAACTCAAGGATCAGGTTATATGGAAGATTATTTATCGAAGTTCAAAGATTTTCTACAAATCATCATCTGAAAGTATCTGATCAGGTATTAAGTTTTCTATCAAATATTTTCTCTTCAGAAATATCTTAGCAGAAGTCAATGAAGAATGCAAGTTTGATCAGAGATATATATATCTAATCAATTATGAGTTGGTCAAAAGATGATAGCCAGCATTATAAAAGATACTATTCTGTCAAAGCCAAAAAGAGCAAAAGAAAGGAAGAAATTTTCATTAATATAGAAGATTGACAAGTTCAAAAATCTCATATGCAGAGGAGGTAAACAAAGAGGGAAAAAGTAAGTTCATAAACAAAAAGAGTGTATTCTTCAAACTTGTGATTTTGCAGACGGATCAACATTTGCGACATTACCAGATGGATCAACATCAGCAGTATCATTGGCTGCAGTCTCTTTATCATCTTGAACAGGTGAGTTACCATCACCATTGTTATCTGAATCACTGGCAGAATGGTCTTGGCCAGAACTGGAAGACTCACTGATATCATTATCAGAATCATCTTCTGAAGAGCAATCAGAGTTGGGGTATCTCAAGTTCCTAAGGTCAAAAAAGGTTCTGGATGGGAGAAATTCTGGAGATAACAATTTGAAATCTATATCAGGATGAATCTTAAGGATTTCTGAAAAGATTTGATCAGAGCAATCCTTCACCATATTCTTGCAAAATCCGAGGAATGTTGGATTATCTCCAACTTCCTTCACTGAAGAGGTGATCGAATTTAAGACAATCTGATTTTCACTTTGTATTATTTTCTTCTCTACTTCAAATTGTCTTCTCTCTGCTTCTAAATCTTCATGCAGCAAAGTTTTGAATTTTAAAGTTTCATCCAAAAGAACATGAAGACTTTCCTTTTCTTTAGAAACCAAACCAAGGGAAACCTCAAGATTATCTCTTTCTGCTGTCATCTCACTGAGTCTCAATCCCAAACCATCATTTTTATCCTCTAAAGCAGACTTTTCCTGTAAAATTGAGCTGAAGGCTTTCACATGATATTCTTGGGCCAACTCTAAAGTTGTATTCAGCTTTTCAATCTCATTGAACTTTTCCTGAAGTTCATTCTTTTCTTTCTCAATACTTTGTGACCAGACCAAAGCTCTGGTTAGCTTTTCCTTAAAATCCTCTCTTTCATCTGTGGCAATGCTGGCCCTGTCAAGGGCATCATTCTTTAACATTTCGAGCTGAAGGAGCTCATCTCTATAATTCAAAATAGTTTCTCTCAACATAGAAATCTCTTCCTGCAATTCAGCACAATGGTCAGAGCAAAGTTCATAATCAGTGTGCAAACTATCAAGATCATTCATCAAATCAATCTCTCTCGAACTCAAAGATCTCATTAATTTTCTCTCTGAAGAGTCCAATATTCTCCGAAGATCTTGTACCTCATTGACCAGCTCGAAATTCCTTTTGATCAGCTCATCATTTTCCTGGGATAAAGTTTTTTCCCTCTCCAAAACTTCAGAAAATGCATTGAAGGCAGCTCCAAAACATATGTAGATCAGTCAATATATATTAAACAATATAAATACTTAGATCAATAGTAAACCAATTCTAAATAGAAGAATGAGAAAAAAGGTCTATTTCTTACCCCCACCCGTGTGAGTAAAGTTCAGAGTCAGACATTTGAGCAGTTTGTCTCTTGTCACGGGGGATTCTGCCTTTTGTGCCCCACTCTCTGGCAGCCTCCCAATTGCGGCTGGCTTTGTGATTTTCTTTCAAAAACCACTCAGGGTGGAAAGGATTTCCAGAGTTAGTAATACTCATGGTATCATCAAGCTGGTCAGGGACTGGTTGGAGATCAGCTACCTCAAGAATATTCTCAATATTTACATTTATAGCAACATCATTTGAACCAGTATGCATGATAATATTTTCTTGGTCTTCATGACCATTCTGGGGATCAATTACCATAAGAGCTTCAGGTGGGGCAGCATTATTCTCTGGCGGAACAACTTCATGAATTTCCTTAGGAAGAAGAATATTCTGATTGTTCTCCTCCAAGGGAGGAGCATCTTGATCATTTTCTTTAAAAGGGGGGACATTGGTATTTGGAGCAACAACATCCAACGTAGGGATGGATAAAGGTAAAACTGAAATAGAGGGTTCATTCAATGGTCCTTGGCAGCAACATCCAAGGGAGAGGCAGGCATATCAACATTTACATCACACAATTGGTCAGCAATTTCCTCAATAATATCACCTGCAGTATGTATTAATATGTCTTCAGCAATTCTCTTCAGATGATCAGGAGAATAGTCAAAAAAGTCCTTACCTCGATCTTCATCCTCAACCATCTTTTCTGGGAAGATAGAAGTATCGTGGGGTAAATCAGTTGGTGTGTGTGACAGTAAGTTTTCTCTATTTTCTTCAGCATTAGCCTCGGAGGTAGCGGGAATTTCTTCATTGGTGGCAGCAGGAATTTCTTCATGTGGATTAATTTCTTCAGTGGGGACTTCTGTAGGAGCAGTATGGAATTCTTTTCTTTTCTTCTTCTTCTTCTTCGAGCTAGAAGAACCCTGGTCAGAAACTGGACCTGTAGACCTAAGTCTGCATCTCAGTGTATTGGAAGTTCTGGAGATCCTCGCCTTGGGACCAGGGGTCTTGCTTGCAACAGTTTTCACAATTTGAACATCGATGTCTTCTCTGGTAGAATCTTCTGGCACCTGGTCGGTTTTTTCTTGATCAGGGGAAGTTTCCTTCTCAGCAGGCTTTCTTTTTGAAGGGTGGCAGGCAGTGTGTTTCCTTTTCTTGGAGGGTTTGGTAACCTTGGGGTCAGATTTCTTTTCTTCTAAAACAATTCTTCGGAGATCAGCAACACTAGGGACAGGACGAGCAACTATTTCTGATGATAAAAAAATATATATGATGATGAATAAAGATTACAAGAAAAAAGTAATGGGAAAGGAAAGAAAGATATACTGTTGTTACTATCTTTACCTGGAAAAAGGCCATGACTGATAAGACCTGCATCCATTTTCAACTTGGCTGCATCTATTGGAGTTCCAGTGGGAATTAGACTCCAAGTTTCTCGGTCGTACTCAGTGAGTTCGGGACGCACTTTCAGAGGGGATAAGGATTCCAAGGAATGTAAACACCATCGAGACCGAAAGTTTGGATTCGGAATGGCGTAGAAGAAATACTTTTCCCGCCATTGCTTGTTGTCATGGGGAATGGAGGAATCAATGAAAATTTGGGAATCTCTTCCCAATTCATTCAAAATGCAGGTTCTTCTGGCAAAATGAAGGTATCTGCGTTCGTGGGATACTTTCAGGGTGTAGTAATTTCTAAAAAGATCAACAGAGGGGATACGATTCATCTTGAGGATAAAAGCAAAAAAACAGTGAACTAGTCTCCAACTGTTTGGAGTAAGTTGAGAAGGGCAGACATGATAGTAGTCCAATAAAGATTGAACTATGGGGATCAAGGGGATTCTAAAGCCTGAGTCAAGATGATCAAGGTAAATGGTGATAACTCCTGGATCAACTGAGTAGGGACGGTCAGAAGATTCGGGAACCCATATTCTGGCATCAGAAGGGAAATGGTAACTTTCCAAATAGGAGTCCAGGTGAGACTTCTTTATTTTGGTGGGATACCACCCGGGACCAGCATATTTTGGGTCCATCTTCTCTCTAGACGTATTTACAGGAGTGTAAATAACGATGGCTTCATCGTGAGCATATGGAATAGGTTTCCAGTCTGAAGGATTCTGATGAGAGGAGGAAGCACCAGATACGTCTTTCATTCGCTCGTTGTTTGGAGGTATATCAGATTGAGCAGAGGTACTGGGTATTGAAGGGTTGGAAGCAAGATCCATGGCAGAGACAGGAAAGGAAGAAGAAGAAAACCTGAAAGATAAAATCTGAAAAGGAGTGATAACTAAAATGGCGGATAAGTATGTTTGATATTCTCAAAGGAGGAGAGCAGAGTATGGAAGGGAGCAGGTGACAGTTGACACATATATATAAAGAATGAAGGAAGATTTCTTGAAAAGAGGGGGAAATGCACGATGGTCCAAAATCAATGGTCATTACCTTTCGTAACCGACACGTGGGATCAATCGGTGAACGTATGAAAATTGCAGTTGAAAAGAATGAGGATGATGTGTGAGAAGGAAAGAGAACAGTATGATGGTAGTACATGGGAAAAAGACGAAATTTATGATCAAGCGGCGGTAACGTTAAGGAAGATGAAAAGTTATATTTGAAAATTCATAAAAAGCCTGACAGGAAAGTGATTTCAACCGGCTTTAAGATAATTTGGGGGCTGAGTACAATCATATAATGATTACGCAAGGCAATTCAAATATTATATTCAACTATTGCAGAGGACATAATTTTATAAGAGACATGGTCATAAATCGACTTTCAAGTTAATGATGATATGGTGACTTGGCATCAATGTTTTGAAGAAATCAAGGACTATCTGGGGAAAAGGCGTAATGGTTGAGCAGAGAATACTGGATGATTTTGACAGCAAGGATTAAACCTACTGATCAGAGTCTCATGTAAGTTCAGCCTGATCAGTAGGCTTGGGGGCTTATGTTGTGACTAAAATATCCACTTCCGGTTTATACCGGTCAAACCAATCTTAGCCGGGTTCAATTGAGAGATAAAGGAAGGATGATCAGCAACGTCCAAAGAGGAGCGATGATCCGACGGCTATGATTGAAAAAGTGCTACAAGCGGGAAAGCTAGTATAAAAGGGAGGAAAGATTCGTAAGAAGGTAAGTCTCTAGAATCAACCAAGCTCTAAACTCACTCTGATTGAACTCCATTACAAGCATTTTAGAAGCTCCAGAGAGCTCTGAAGCAAAAACTTCACCATACTGACTAGATCGTCGGAGACAAGACGCCGATCAAGACGATCGGCTCCGTTTCTTATTGGTATTCTATTTCTTTCAGGAGTGAGGAGTTGATTGATCGAAGAGCAAACCAGATTGAATCAGATCTGAGGAGTTCGGTGTGGAAAACTACGGTTCAAGGCGATCGGCAGAAATAGCACCAACAAGTAAGGATGGTTATTTCCTTAATTACATAGATTGCATGATCTAGTTTCTATATTTGAATCTCTTTGATTTATTTCCTTAAAGAGATTCTTACACTGATGCAACTACCTTGATTACAGTAGCATTACTTGTTTATGCTAATTAATTCATGTATGATTTACTTACCAATTATATACAAGTTGGATGTTGTTATTGATTTCTTTCCATATAAGAAGTTACCATATATGTGATATGATGGATTTATGTTTGTGAATGATTAAGTATGGTTTGGAAAGGGGAGGTGTCCTTTTGACACTTCTGTCCTTGGACAACTACGAGAATATTATGGGATGTTTCTGGAGATGCCCTTTGGACACCTTCCTAAACTTTTGGATGACATGTTTAGGGCTGTCTAGTAGTGTTTGGCTAGGATGTCCCATTATGTCAGACCCTAATCGGAGGGGTATTGAGACCGAACGACCCATGGTAGCAATGGGGATTCATGGGCGCTCAAGACCGGTAACCAACCCATGAGAGGACATGAATCACATTGTGGGGGCCATTCATTGGTAGGGTTGCATATGGATAGACTTGGGCTCACGGGCGCTTAAGACCGGTAACCAACCCGTGAGGGGACGTGAGAGCTTCCCGTTTACCATATGTGGATAACCAATAGGGTTGATGAGTCCGTAGTCAGGGACTATGAGGACTCTAGTGTGAAATCCAGCCCAAACCTAGCCAGGACACCCTATCTATTTTGGGTGAAGAAATGTTAGTTTAATGTTACATCTTGAAGTTGGACCTTGATTTCAGTGTTCTGTCTCCTTCTTCTCTCTTTTCTTCTTCTTACTGTTCTATCTTGATGTTTTGATTGTGGAGAAGGTGTTACACTACTATAACTACCTATTCTCTAATCTCCTTATGTCTTAGAGTGAACTCCCAATCACTCTATGCATTCCTTGAAACCACATGGTGAATCTCCTCAATTCTTCACTGATTTTGGTTGAGTTTTGGACAGCATGATCATTCTACTGTAGCTTCTTTTCTAATTAATGTTTAACATGTTTGATCTTAGCCTTACTGCTGTTCTAATGTATTTCATCTCTTTGAATCAATTCCCCTTTCTTTCTAGCCATTTAGCCTTCTATGTTGACCATTGATATAAGCATTCTAGTAAGTTTCTATTTTTGATTCCTCTCATTCTAGGATTAGTATTCTTTTGATTTTCTATTTAGTTATTCTTGCCTCTAATATGTTCTTGATATTCCATTAGAGAGAAGCCTTGTTCTCTCTAATTCTTCCCTTGAATCCATGGTGAGTTTGCTATGAGAACCATGTTGTTTCCAATTTAGAAACTCATGTTCCCAATTTATAAAGTACTGATTTTTGGACCATGGATGATGTCAAATTCATGCTAGATAGTCTTAGTATGTTTGTGTGAAGTTCCCTTTCGAATTTCGGATCAATCGGACTTCAAACGAAGAAGTTATGACCAAAACAATTGCAATCTGTACCTTCTTTGTCTCCATTGGTCGATCGATTGGTCGATCGGGCCGATAGACCAATCCAATCGACCAATGAGATCTATTTTCCAGATTTAGGTCTTTGTTGCTCTATTAAAGTCCAATCTCGAGATTAGTTCGTCTCCTCTGCCTCCTAAGCCTCTGGAACGAGTTAGAACTCAATTCTAATCAATTTCCTTGCATCCTTGGTTGATCCCTCGCAAGAACTCAAGTAATCTTCTTCCTCTTGCATCAAAGGTATGTCTACACTCTCTTCTTCTTCTCCATCTCTGTTTTTCTTTCCTTTTTGGGCTGACATAGTAGAGAAGATGCTGCATTCTCTGTTGCAAACATCTCTCTACTCATCCCTCATGATCTTCCTAAGGATTAATGGCTAATGCGATGATCTTAAACATGATCATTGCAAGCTTTTGAAGGAATCATGATCTAAATCATGATCTTGTCTTTGTTCATCTTTTGATTCAAATTCTGATCTTCTTAGATCTGTTTTATTGATCATATTAGTAGTTAATCGCTGTGTTTTCTTTATAAGAGTTGTAACCTGTCAATCTTTAGTTCTTTCTTCTTGATCATACCATGCTTTCTTCGAAAACCATAACTGATACATTTATGGTAAGTTTTGTTTCCTTATTTAGATTCATGTTCTTCAGTCTTAGATCTATTTTTCTTGAAGATCTATGCATGCTTTTCATGATTTCTTTATCACAATCAATGATCCATCATCATATCGTTCTTGTCCATGATTGTTACTATGAATTCTTCAAGAACCATGATTGATCTAATTATGGTAACTTTTGTTTCCTAATTTGTAACTTGAAGACTTGATTTGATTAGTGTTTTGAAGTCCTCTATATACTAGGATACTGTCATAGTAGTTTCCCCCTTGTTTGGTACCCTTTTGAACCACCAAATCCGGTTCTTTATTCTTAAAACTCGATTTTGTAGGCCACTTTGTCTCTGTTGGTCGACTGATTGGTCGACTGAGACAGTAGACCAATCCAATCAACCAATGAGTACAGCAACTCCAGATTTGGTCTGTTTTGGATGTTTTGATATCTTTCCTTCTAGGTTTCTTTCCTAATATGATATATATACTTGTTTAGGACCTTCTTGCCAAGTTTGGGAAGATTCTCCTTGATCCTTGGAGATTCTCTTCAAGTTGT
The DNA here is from genome assembly GCF_041222555.1 of Hakea prostrata. NCBI lineage: Eukaryota > Viridiplantae > Streptophyta > Magnoliopsida > Proteales > Proteaceae > Hakea > Hakea prostrata. The sequence continues at coordinate 43,786,242 of NC_142608.1, forward strand.
ATAAGGTAAGGATGGTTACTTCTATAATAGCATAGATTGTGTGATTTTAGTTTCTATATTAGAATCTTTCGGATTTGTTACCATAATTAGATTCTTTTATGAATATATTACTGCTGTATTTACTTCAATTACAGTAGCATTATTTACTTGCTTTCTTTAGTTTATGAATGTCTTTATTTGTCAACTATATATGAGATGGATCTTATTATGGTATATTTTCTATATACTGTAAATGTGTATGATATGATTGATTTGTGATTGTGATTGATTAAGTATGGTTCGGGAAGGAGAAGTGTCCTTTTGACATTTCTGTTCTTGGACAACTACGGGAATAGTATGGGATATTTCCGGAGATGCCCTCTGGACACCTTCCTAAACTGTTGGATGACATATTTAGGACTGTCTAGTAGTGTTTGGCTAGGATGTCCCGTTATGTCGACCCCTAATCGGAAGGGTATTGAGACCGAACGACCCGTGGTAGCAATGGGGATTCATGGGCGCTCAAGACCGGTAACCAACCCGTGAGAGGACAGGAATCACATTGTGGGGGCCATTTATTGGTAGGGTTGCATATGGATAGACTTGGGCTCACGGGCGCTCAAGACCGGTAACCAACCAGTGAGGGGACGTGAGAGCTTCCCGTTTACCATATGTGGATGACCTATAGGGTTGATGAGTCTGTAGTCAGGGACTATGAGGACTCTAGTGTGAAGGATACCGGAAAGGATCGCCAAGGGCGAGGAATGGACGTATCTAGATCTGACTTGATGTAACTGAGTAGAAGACTTGCATTTGGCTAGGCTTTAACCCTGACATGCGCCGGTACTTAGACCAATGGTGATGTGAGAGAGTGGTGACCTATACCCCTAGCCATGGAATATCCTGAGGGATGAAGGACCCATTACCAACTGATGATGAGTGAATGAGACTTTCCTAAAGAAGTACGGTGCTATGACTTAAAGCATGTCTGCCAATAGAGACCAGCATACATAGAGTTAGATTCATACATTCATTGTTTGTCTCATACCATATTGCATTTATGTTTGTTCTGAAATCCTGCCATTTATGTTATTATGGATTTAACTTCCTTACTGGGTTTCTTTCGAAACTCACTCCTTTTGTACCATATCTTTTGTTAGACTTCCTAAATATGATGACGGTCCATATAAGGAAGGGCAAGGTGAAGAAGATGAAGACTGAAGATGAAGAAGAGGCAGATGAAGATGTGGATTAGATTTCTCTTGTTTCTTCTAGACTTATCTTTTACTTTACTTGTATTAGCTTAGAGCTTTACTTAGATTTCGATCTACCTTCTGCATATGTTGTGGAGTATATTTCCGCTATACTCTACAGTTGTCTTTTGATTTGGTATCATGTTTTTGCACTCTGATATTCTTAGTGATTCTTTTGAGATCTTTTCTTGAATTTTATTATTAACTTATTATAATACAATGATTTGTTCTTGCTTTTGATTATGTTATTGTGCTATATGGATATGATTGTTCCTAAACTTGATCTTTTGGGCTGTGAATCACTTCCCCGGGTAATCCAGATAGGGTACCGGCTGGGGGGATGTGAAATCTAAAGTGAAGGATACTGGAAAGGATCATCAAGGGCGAGGAATGGACGTATCTGGATCTGACTTGATGTAACTGAGTAGAAGACTTGCATTTGGCTAGGCTTTAACCCTAACATGCGCCGGTACTTAGACCAATGGTGATGTGAGAGAGTGGTGACCTATACCCCAAGCCATGGAATATCCTGAGGGATGAAGGACCCATTACCAACTGATGATGAGTGAATGAGACTTTCCTAAAGAAGTACGATGCTATGACTTAAAGCATGTCTGCCAATAGAGACTAGCATACATAGAGTTAGATTCATACATTCATTGTTTGTCTCATACCATATTGCATTTATGTTTGTTCTGAAATCCTGCCATTTATGTTATTATGGATTTAACTGCCTAACTGGGTTTCTTTCAAAACTCACTCCTTTTGTACCATATCTTTTGTTAGATTACTCTACAAGTATTGATGACTATGAAGGTCAATATGAGGAAGCGCAAACTGAAGAAGCGTACTTCACGCAAGGTGTTGGCAACTATGAAGATTACGTTGAGGATTCCTCGAGTGGTTTTACTTTGTACCAGGATTAGCCCTACTGTGGAGTGGGAGCGTCTGAGCGTGATTGATGAAGTCTATGTTTATGAAGACATTCTTTATAAAGTAGAATAAACTCTAGCTTAGTTTGATTATATCTTTCTTTCTTGTCTATAGAACCAGTTGTAATCTTCTTTTGACTTGCGATCTACTTTTCCGCTGTTTGTAGAGTGAGATTCCGCCTCACTTTACTTTATGATTTAGACATCTTGTTTGTCTTTCGTACTCTGATGATATATGATTTATTCTTTCCTTATTTGGATCTTTTGTTTATACTTTGTACATTGATTATTTATGTTCATGATTATGTTATTGTCTATGTGGGAGGTTGATTACCTCGATACTTGATCTTTGGGGCTGTGGATCACACACTCGGGTATGCTAGGTAGGGTATCGGCTAGGTGGATGTGACATATGGGCTACCGGTTCTTCGCATCCATCAAACAAGGAGAAAGTTGGGAACTTGAAATTATGGGAAAATTCGTACCTGGAAATTGCATCAACGAACGGGGCCTTTCTAATGATCAAATATATATTATTTGCCTTCTTGCCCCTCATAAGTTGTCCTAGCTTTGGATTTATATCTGCCAGTTTTCGATTGATCTGAACTGCTCTGGCATTAGGTGTTCTCACACTATCTCTGTCCAAACGTTGGGATGTGGTTGAATGCATTCGAACGCCTCCCTCAGGCTGAGTTAGAGTCCCCGTTCGACTACCTTGTGACTAACCCTGAACCTCAACGTCATCTCTTCTTGGGAGCTCCCCAGTTTTTCGTATTTCCGGTCATTCACCTTTGGCTTCTTGCTGCCTTAAGTTCCTTTCAAAGGGTTGCCGAAAATTTTCCCCTCGGTCAGGTTCCTTTCTCTTTATGGTGAATGTCCTCTCATTGGAGAATTCCTCCTTTTTGCTCTCCGGACCTGCCTTCTTGTCTCCTCATGATCATAAGGATTTGGGTTCCTTGGAGCCCCCAAACGCCTGCCATCTTTTGGAGCAAGGCTTGCCTCTCGAGGAATTGAACCTGCATTTGGTTCATTTGTTGTTGGCTTCGATTTTGTTCTTGAATGACTGGGATCATATAAATCTCTCCATTTTGATCAGTCAAACGTCATCCTTCTTCTTCCCCATGTTGATTGTTCTCTTGAGATGGCTTTTCCTATGGAGAAATAAGATTTCCAACTAAAGGAGGTGGACGAATCTGATTTTGATTCCTCTGAAGTGTTGATCTGGCATCTACCATGACTTTTTGAACCAATTCCACAGACAGTGCCAAATGATGCGTCCAATAATTGATTAACCCTCGGATTCATGCAAAACAACGTCAAATGTGGGCCGACTCAGCGGTTGGGAAGCCACCTCCGAAGGTTAAATCAATAAGTGAATCACCACAGAGCTCTAGTAAGTTGCAGAGCTTAGTTGAAAGATGCGAATGAAGCAAAACTATTTAGTTACCTTCTCCTCACATTACGCATGGTTTATATAAGATATAACTCTTCTATCGATTGTTGGGTTTATTCCATGCACTTCATCATTGTCCGTCTGATCATAGGGTTTTATGAGTTAGTTACAACTTCCATATAGAGCATGATTGCCTATCCTGAGTTTGATGGGACACATCTCCCTTTATAATCATTGGGTTCATTGGTGTTTATGTTACTTTTGGTATTAATTCTTGAACTAGTTCCAACCGAATGGCTGGACAAACCGCAGTCCTACTTGGTTAATTATTTTTTACTCATCACATTGTAACATCTATTTTAAGTCCTATTCACATTGGATGTTTTGTTCTTTTGTAGTTGTGATATCTGTTGTGACCAAATTTGACTCCTTTGAATGAATCATGATTGAACCCTGATGGTTTGAACCAAAACTTATCCATAGAGCCAAAAACAGTGAGAGCAAGCCAACCTAGGTAGTTGGGAACTCGCCCCCAATGAATGAGTCAAAAGCAACATGGACCCAACAATGGAGTGCAAGAGCATTGAACTGAGTTGCCAAGAGGTTGAGAGAAGTAACTTAGCATTACCTTTGAATGGGGTAGGTTGGGGGGAGGGGTTATATAGAGTAAGTTGACCAATATGAGTGGTCAAATGATCCAACAAGAGTGGATTTCCGCCCAGATTGAAACATTACTTTTTTTTTTCTTGTGTCCAAGCATATCAAATTCTAGTATTGTGTTGTGAATTACTTGGCGAGCACAATTTTCACGATGGATATGGCAATATATATCTCACCGTCAATAGATACGACACTAGATTTGCGGATCGAGCAATGGTCCTTGATTTTCCCAAGTTGATTGATCTCCTATGCTTCATCTATGTGTAACTGTGCCTAGGTGAGGACTCCCAATCTTCGTTCAAGTGCAACCTTTTTGGCTATCAAGGTCTAGGGTGAAACCCCCTATAATCAACTTCACACCTTCACGTTGGATTTTCTTTTAAGTCTGCCCCAGGGCCCGAGGGCAAGATTTCGGTCAATCTTGAACTTTGTGAGTTAGTTGGAGATTGTCGAGTCCAACCACCAATTTGGGACCAAGCTCCAGTTAACGTGCAAATTGACACAACAAGACCAATGTTGGTGGTAATGGAAATAACTTGTGATGAAATTGTAAAAGAATAAACTTGGTGAAGGTACAAAAAAGATATTGTTATAAAATAAAAAGAAAATATATTAGATACAAAGAAGAAAGACAAGATGAGTTCAATCAGAAGTAATTCATTCAGTTGAGTGCATTACATATTTATAGTAAAATGAGCATCTACTCTGATATGGAAATACAATATATGATTCTTGCACACAATAAGATATTCTTGATATGGAAAGATAGATTGCCGCCCAAGATAGAAGGTGCATAGAATGTAAATATTGACTGCCAATATTGTGTAATGAGATGGTTGTGATCTTCACCAATATTGCATCCTGAGGTAATTGAGATCTTCAATTGGAAGTACAATCTCTTTGGGGTAATGGACATCCATAATAAATATTATTTATAACACTCCCCCTTGGATGTCCATCAATAGATAATGTACCTCGTTAAAACCTTACTAAGAAAAACCCTGTGGAAAAAAATCTTAGTGAAGGAAAAAGAGTATACATATCTAAATAATACGTATTGGTAGCTGCCTCATTAAAAACCTTACCAGGAAAACCCAGTGGGACAAAACCTTGGTTAAGGGAAAAAGAGTGCAGCACGTATTTTACTCCCCTTGATGATAACATCATTGAGTATCTTTGAATACGTACATTCCATTATCATATACCAACTTCTCAACATTTGAAGTAGGCAATGCCTCAATAAATAAACCTATCAAGTTATCACTTGAACGAATTCAATGAACATATATTTCACCATTTCATTGAAGATCAAGAGTGAAGAAGAATTTCGGTGAAATATGCTTCGTTCTATCTTCTTTGATGTATCATCCCTTCAATTGAGCTTTGCATGCAGCATAATCTTCATATAATATTGTTGAAATTCCTTCTTCTAGTAGAAGACTGCATGCTTCATGAATGTGTTGTATCATTGATCTTAACCAAATATAAAATAGTTAACGTTCACTTGAAAATAAATAGAATGTTTGAGATCTAGTTTTATGTAGATAAATATCCTGCATCTGCAAAACTAGTAAGTTGATATCCACATTCATAAAATAATATCATGTCAATAATTTCTCAAATATACTAAAATATATGTTTTATAACATTTCAGTGTCTTCGTATTGGAGAAGAGATAAATCTTGCTAATACACTTATAGAAAATGCTATATCTGGTCTTATACTATTAGCAAAATACATTAATGCCCCAATTGCACTAAGTATGGTACTTTATGACAAAGAAATTTTCCACTATTTTCTTGGGGTCGAAATAAATCTTTTTTTATATTGAGCGATCTCACAACCATTGGGGTACTCAATGGATGTATTTTATCTAGATAAAATCTCTTCAAAATATTCTCTATATAAGTTGATTGATGAACGAATATTTCATTTGTCAAATGCTCAATTTACAAATCAAGACAAAACATTGTCTTTTCAAGATTTTCATTTCAACTTTCTTAAAATAATCTACTGCTTTTGGAAACTCTTCAGGAGTTTCGATGATATTTAAATCATCATCATATATACTTACTAAAATTAGATCCATATCCTTTAATAAAGGCACAATAATAAATTGGATCATTTTTATGCTTTTCATTTAGTAAATATCCACTAAGGAGATTACCATATATGCCTTGATAATCTTTGAAGCCTTATTGAACAAACTTCCTAGGAATTTTTATATGCTTCAGTCATTTTGAATCTTTCAGGGATTTTCATATATATTTCACACTCGAGTGAGCCATAGGCTATAATAATATCCATTAGACGCATGTCAAAATTTTCATATACTGCCAGATTAATAAGATATCTGAAGGTGATTGCATCCACCACAAAAGAACATGTTTCCATGTAATCAATGCCAGGCATCTGCAAAAATTCTTGTCCATAATTCATGCTTTATATATCACGATTTCATTCATTTTCTCATTTCATTTTCGCAGAAAACTCAATTGTACCCCCACTGGCTTTATACCTTCAGATATTGGACTACAGGTCCAAAAACTTTATTTTTCAAGCGAATTCAATTCTATTTGAATTGCGTCTCAAAATTTTAGCTAATCATTTCTTGATTTATATTCATCAATAAATTTATGTTGAAGATCCTCGTCTTGTTGTATTATTTCAACAATAACATTGTCACGCCCTCCCGCCCACCCCCCTGCCCCCCGCGCACCTCCCCTCATCTTCTCCCTCTCCGCCTCCCCCCCCCTCCCCCCCTCCCCCTTCTTTTTCTCCCTTTCCCCTTTTTCTCTTCCCCTTCCCCCCTCCCCTCCCCCTCTTTTTCCCCCCTCTCTCTTCCCTCCTCCCGCCCTTCCCCCTCTCCTTTCTTTCCTCCTTCCTCCTCCCCGCTCCCTCTCTCGTCCTGCTCTTTTCTCCCCTTCTTTGTCCCTCCTCCTCCCTTTTTCTTGGTTCCCTCCCCTTTTCCCCCTTTGTCCTTCTCCCCCCCCTTTCCCCTCTCTCCCCTTTTTTCCGCTTCTTCCTCCTCTCTTCTCTTTTCTCTCTCCTCTTCCTTCCTCTCCCCTCCTTTCCTTCCTTCCCTGTCCTCTGTCCCCGCCGCTCCCCCCTTTTCTCCCTTCCTCTCCCCCTCCGTTGGTTCCTCTTCCCCTCCCTCTCCTTGCCCCTCCTTCCCCCTTTTCCTCCTCTCCGTTTTCCGTCTGCGCCCTGTCCCCTCTCCCGTCGTTCGGTCTCTCCCCTCCTTGGTCCTCCTCCTGCCCCTCTGCTCCTTTGTCTCCCTTGGTGTCCGCTCTCCGGCTCCCTTTCCCGTGTCCCTTCGCCCTCTCCTTTCCCCCCTCCTGCTCTTCTTCTCCTTTGTCTCCTTTGGTCTCTCCTTGTTCTTGGTGTTCTCTTCTTCTTTGTTCTCGTTCGTTTGCCGGGTTCTTGTTCTTTTGGCTTTTGTTTCTTCTTTCTGCTTCTTGTTTTCCTCCTTCCTTTTCTCCTCCTCTTCTTGCCTTGGGTCCTCGTTTCCTTTGGTCCCTCTTTTCCTCCCCCGTTCCTCTTGTCTGGTTGTCTGTCCCCCTCCCCTGCCTCTGTCTTTTGGTTGTCCTTTGTGTTCGGTCTTCGGTCTCTCTGTTTCTCTTGGGGCCTCCCTTCTCGGTTCGTCCTTGCGTTCCTTTCCTGGTCTTGTGTTTGTCCCTTTCTTGCTTTCGTGCTGCTCTGGTCTTCTGGTGCTTGGCTTCTTGTCCTCCTTTGTCTTCTGCTCTGGCCTGTGTGCCTTTCTTGGTTTGGTCTGCCCCTTCCCTCTGTCTGTCCGTCTTCTTGGTTCTTTCTGGTTTGTCTTCCTTCGCTTGCTGTCTGGTTGTCTTGTTCTGCCTTTCCTTGGTGTCTGGCTGTTCGTGTTTGCCGGTCCTCTCTTCTCTCTCCTCGGCGTGTGGGGGTGCTCCTTTGTGCGTTCCCGGTCCCGCTCCGGTGCGTGCTTCGGTCTTTGGTCGTCGGGGTTTGGGGCGCCGTCTCGGGTTGCTTTGGCTCCCTTTGCCGCCCCCTTGGTCGGTGGTGGTCGCCCGGCGCCTCGCCCGCCCCGGCCGTCTCCGCCTGGGGTTTGTCCGTCGTGCTTCCTGTGGTGTGCCTTCCCGTGGCCTCCGTCCTCCTTTGTCTTCTCGTCTTTTCCTTGCCTCTCTCCCTTCTGGTTCGCCGCCCGTCCTCTCGGGTGGCCGTCTTTTCTTTCTTCGGGTCTCGGCCTCTCGGTTTCCGGTCGGTTGGTGGGTTCCCTAATATGCAAAAATGTTGTCGACAACTTTATCTTTTCGGTTCCATCTTTTTCCTGCAATGACATAACTAATCGAGATCTCTCAATTATTTTTCAGGTACCTGAACCTCTTCTGGGGTTTTATAGAAAGTTATGTCTTCAGGATCTTCATAATCAATTGTCTCCATATTATGATCATTTTGATCATTTGCTCCTTTCTTTTTTTCTAGGATTTTATCCTTAGAACCGATTGATCTTCCACATTTAAAACGTGGTTTAATTTCATTTGCACTGATAGATTGTCCTGCTGGGACATCAATTCTAATTGGAGCATTTACAGCTGGAATATGAGATTTAGTAACTCTTAGCAGGTCAGCAAATCTGGCAATTGATTCACAATATTTATTGCATTATCCTTTGAACTTCAAATTCACAGTGCTCAGTGCGAGGATCTAATGAGATAGTGATAATGCATTACAATCAATCTCTTTTTCCAACTGTTTATTCTCTCCCCCTCATGTTGGAAAAACTAATTCATTAAATAAATCTCCTATCATTGGCAATATATTGCATTATATAAGGAGATTTATATCCAACATATATTCCCAACTTTATTTGGGAACTCATCTTTGTGCGTTGTGGTGGAGCAATTAGAACATAAGCCGCACATCCAAAAATTTTAAGATGAGAAATATTTGGCTTCTGACCATAAGCCAATTGTAATAGGGAGAATTTATGACAACCTTTTGGCCCGATGCGTACAAATGATGCTTTGTTCTCATAACCAATGGTTTAGCTATTAATTGGAGACATTTAATAAATGATTTTGCTAAACCATTTTGGATATAAACATAAACAACAGGCTATTCAACTGTGATCTCAGTTGTTATATAATAATCATAAAGCCTGAGATGTAAATTCACCAGCATTATCAAGACAAACTGTCTTTATCTTATAATTCATAAATTATGCTCTTAATCTCATTATTTGAGCAAACAATCTCGCAAACACCAAATTGCGAGTTCATAATGAACATACATGTGACCACTTTATAGATGCATCTATTAAAATCATATATTATCTGAATGGTCCACATGATGGGTGAATGGGCCCATACATTTCACCCTCTATACGTTTCAAAAACGTAGAATGTTCAATCTCAACTTTAGCTAGTGAATATTAATAATAAATATTTCTTGAGAACAAACAATACAAGAAAATTCACTTAATTGAAGAATCTTCCGGTTCTTCAATGGATGACAATTGAATTTTCAATAATTTTTCGCATCATACTTGATCCGGTATGGTCCAACCGGTCATGCCAAATAATAAAATTATTGGAATCAATGTTCATTTGATTTACCCAAGCATGTGTTTCAACCATGCGATATTCGTGTAGTACAAATTGGGAGAAATATCTAATAACTTTGTATAGATATTTACTTATACCATTATTTGTAGTCTCAATCTGATAATAATTTTGGCAAATAGCTTTGAAACTTAATAAGTTTCTTTGAGACTTACTACAAAATAATGAATTATTTATAACCAATTTTATCTCCCAGATAATAATAGATTAGCTCTTCCGGAGCTTCCAATCAATGTTGTACTACCGATTTTATATGAACATTGGCTTCCGTATCATCAAATAAGAGAAATATGTATATTTTTCTCTCGATGATAATATGCGTCACAAAGATATAAGAAAATATTCACATTCTTCATCAAAATGAAACAAAATATATTAAAAGATATATAGAAAGTCAATAAAAAAAATTTTGTAGAAGAAAAAGATTAAATTTAAGATAAACTAACATATGAGATGAGATTTGAAGAGAAAAGAATTACATAATCAAATCTTCAACTATTATCTTCAAAGAAGTTTGCAGCATCTAGATATGTAGTACATGTGAGGCCATCAAAATCATTCCTTTTGTAGGCAAAAATTGCTCAAGTATCATGATTTTGGAAAATCTAATTTATCTCCACATTATTTTTATTTCTTTAATTAAGGCTTGACAAAGCTTAATTAAATATTGTGGAGTATGATAGATACATGTCTAATAGCTTTCATACCAAATCGGTAAAAAATATTATCTTCACTTCTTGAATTGTTATATTGAGAATCCTTATTATTCTCTTATTTACTTCCATAATAATGACGGTAATTATTCCGTCTTTTGCCTCATCCTCTTCCACAGTCATGACCATAATTTTAATTTTGCCTTCTTTCAGGCATATCATGAATTGTTGCATTCACTTCAGGGAATGGAACAGAACCAATAATACGAGCTTCATGACTTTTCATTAATAGTCCATTATTTTACTCAGCCACAAATAGGCATGATATCATTCAGAGTATTTCTTAAAACTCCTTTTACAATATTACTATTGTAACAACAAATCTGAAACTTGAAAATTTGCTGGGATATTTTCATGAATAATATTTTCTCCTTATAATTTCAAAAGAGAATTAATTTCAAAAACTACTGAATCGTATTTATTTACGATTTCAAATCTTGCAACTTCATGTGCATCAGTAGAACTGTATTTATTTACGATTTCAAATCTTGCAACTTCAAGTGCATCTCAGAATGTACTTATTTACGATTTCAAATCTTGCAACTTCATGTGCATCTGTAAAACTGTATTCATTTACAATTTCAAATCTTGCAACTTCAGGTGCATTTAACAATATTTGTGGTGCAAAGCTAGCAACCACTATATACAATAAATAAAACCACAATCGTTAAAGCAACATAATATCTTATTATTTGATTGATTCTTAGATTCAATAAAACACATACCTTTTTATCATGATGCACTTACATTTCAAGATGGACAAGGTAAACTCCATTGTTTACAAAAACGTGCGAGGAGGTTGATCATTCTTTTCACTTTGGAATAGAAAACATAATGATACATAGTCTGCTGTCTTTCTTCTCAAAACGCAATACTTCGAGCGGATTCGTTCTTCGAGCGGAATCGTGCTGATAACGTGTTATAAAATAAAGAGAAAATATATTAGATACAAAGAAGAAAGACAAGATGAGTTCAATCAGAAGTAATTCATTCAGTTGAGTGCATTACATATTTATAGTAAAATGAGCATCTACTCTGATATGGAAATACAATATATGATTCTTGCACACAATAAGATATTCTTGATATGGAAAGATAGATTGCCGCCCAAGATAGAAGGTGCATAGAATGTAAATATTGACTGCCAATATTGTGTAATGAGATGGTTGTGATCTTCACCAATATTGCATCCTGAGGTAATTGAGATCTTCAATTGGAAGTACAATCTCTTTGGGGTAATGGACATCCACAATAAATATTATTTATAACAGATATCTTTTTTTTTCCCTCTTTCTTTTTCCTCTTTCTGTAAGAAGAATTCATTCAAAAATTCGATTCGTTTTTTTTTTTTTGCCCCGGGGGTGTGCTTCACGACTGAGGCCCCTTTCTCTTTCTGTAAGAACAATTCCATTCGAATTTCTTTTTGGGGTTCCACGACTGAGGCCCAATCCCTCTTTAGCCTATCTTGGGTAGTTGGGTGATACTTAGGTCGTCAAGGACCACCTTTGATGTTTGTTAGCTATCTCGTGTTCCTAGGTCTTGCAAGTGCCTTAGCTAGGAGGGCCTTGTCGATTGGCCCTACCACTTCATGGTTGAGAGCTCTTTGTACTTGGTGGTTGAGAGCTTTTTGTAACTTAGTCATGTGCCTTTTGCCTTCTAATTAAATCAATTCTTTACAAGAGAAAAATAAATAAATAAATAAAAGAATAGAGAAGATCCCACTCTTATACTATTTCATCCTTTACTGAAGAAAACAAGACTCAGTGAAATCAATTGTTATTCTTTTGAATAAAGAAATCAATTGTTATTACCAGAGAAAAATAAAAAATTGAATTCAATTGTTGGACGAAAGAAAAAGAATTAAAAAACAATTGGATTGGAGTCATTTGTAATCCAAGATTTCACCCCAAAAAAAAAAAAATTTGTAATCCAAGATTACTTTTCCACCCTAAGCCGAATTTTTAGATACACTTTCTCTTTGGCACCTTTTCGTTATCCGGACCAAAAACGAAAAAATGAAGCTTGTTACGCTAGCACTGTCCTCCTGAAAGGGATCCCTCTTCTTCGTTTTTCAATCCTAGGTGGCCCAGTGCTGCGAAATCAGTTTGTTGCAGCGATTCATTTCTTTTCTATCTTCTCCGTTTCGGCGTTTCTGGTGGGGGATTTGGAGAAGCAGAGCCGTAAGGTCAGCGAAATAGATTGCTTTCTTCCCCTCCCCCGATTCTTCTATGTTCATATAATTCTTCCTGTTGGCGTCATTCATCGAAATTTGTCAAAATGGGTTTTTCTCCCTGTAGGGATTCTTCTATTTTCTTGTATATATTTTTTTTAATCAATTGGATCCTCCTTACTGAAGACAATCAATCTTGTGGATATTAACATGCCTCGTTTCAGGCTATCAGCTCTGTTTCTCAGTGAAACGTCTTTTAATCCATAACCAAACAGACACTGATACAACTTATTATAGGCATTTGTGGAACTTCATCGTCCGTTTTAGTTTGTAATGCGGGTTAAAGCTTCAAATCATCAGTATTGGAAAAGTATATGACGAATGATGCCAGGCTTTAGTTCTGCAGTCCCTTTTCCTAATGAAATGAGACTCACAAAGCTCTTTACCCTTTTGGTTGATTTTTCCTGTCTACAACTTATACTGGTGAAGAACAGAGATGCGGAATTTGTTTTTCCATGTTCTTGATCTTCAATGGTGATGCTAGCGAGATTTTGGTGTTTGTTTCGATTTTGATGGTAAGAAGTAACAGTCACTTCTTAAAGCTATGGATAGGTTTAGCCGTAGTCACCTTATCTTGCTCTTTGTTTCCAAGAGCTATTCAATTTTAGTTCAGGAAAGCAAGTTTTCCAGGGCTACGATAGGGATGGACTGGGACAGGACCTGGGCCTATCAGGTTAGGGCTGACCAACCTGACCCAGCGCAATCAGGGACAATAGGATGGGATTGGGTTGGGCTTGGCCCAACAGGCCTGGTTTGGGACAAGATCTTTAGGTTGTGTTTGGTTCCACAATTCTTTGGAGTCCACATCATAATTATGTTTCTAGGGAATCATGATTCATTGGAATTAGATTCTGTAGAACCATATTCTTGAGTAAAAAAAACTGTTTGGTTCTCTTGTTTCTGACAAGTGAATCTATTTAAAAAACCATTTGGTTATCCTAATGTTGACAAATGAGTTTGTCTGAAAAAAACTATTTGGTTACCTTGATTTTGTGAGTGGATTCAACCTTATTAAATTATTATATTTTAGTAATTTATATTTTAACAAATCATAGATGTGCTAACTAAACCAAGAAGATAAAAGCCACAAAGGTTTTGGAATCCAGGCAATCAAAAACTTTTTGAGCAGCTTATGTATCTCCACATTTAGCATACATATCAATATAACAAAAATCAAACACTTCATTTATTGGTAAAGCAAACATCAGATGTAGATCTTGCCAATTTGTTATGAGTGTTCTCTAATGATGAAGTGTTGAATCCATTTCCCACGTCCATATCCTTCAAACAGACACAAGTTGAGACTACCAAGACAATGGAAACAACATCTGGCTTGATATTAGGTGAGACCATTTTTCTGAAATATTGAAGAATCATTTTAGGTTTATCTCTTTGGGCAAAACCCACAATCATGTTACTCCAAGATACAATATTTCATCAAACAACCTTAGAGCGTCAACTAGAGACCCTTGTTTTTTTGCATAAATACCAACCATCATCATCCATGAGACTACATCCTTCAAATGCTTTTGATAAAAACTTTCTTGATCAAATTAATATTACCAACTTGGAGTAGATGTTTATCATCGAGTTTGCAACCTTGTACTTAGGGGAACGCCCAGTTGAATAGAAACTCTTAACAATGAGGAACTTGATATCTTTCAGAGAAAAAAGAGTTTGAACCTCAATGCATTTACCAATTCTTCCTGTAATTTTCCTTAAATTCTTTTCTAGCTACATACTGAGAATAATAATAATTGAAAATTCCTCCTGTAATTTTCAAGTCTATGGAGTGCCCAGTTGGAGAGCAGTCTGAATTTCCAACTAAAAATTACATGGTCTGAGTTGAAGAGCAATTTGAAAATTACACGGTCCCTTCGAGAGAGCAATATGAATTTCAACTGTGTTGGCTAGAATAATAATAAACATATTAATATTGATATGTTTGATCTTTAAATACCCTTTGGGATTCCATGTAGATGATAAAGCCATATATTTGGCCTTTTAGGTTTCTTTTGTTTTCTATCTCTGTTCCACGTCTAGGGTTTGCAAAGGAACAAGAGATTTCATGATTAGGGTTGTAGAGGAAATAAGAGATTGCAGTTTGGCTCGAGTTTAGGGTTCACATGTTAAAAAGCTCGTCTGAAGAGAAGCTGATGGTCACGATGGAGAAGGGATGGCAGAAGATGGATTTGACAGCTAGCAGTCTTGTGGAAGACGAACAAGACTCGGAGAAGATGAGGAAGGCTTTTTTCCCCCCTCTTCCCAACCATAGGGTGTGATTCCAAGGAATCACCCCTTAAATACTCTTGCTTCATTCTGGTGATTCTAATTGGAAACCACCTGAGGTTTTTTCCATAGAATCATTAATTTTACACTAAAACATAAATCACCTGACTCCATAGAACCATGTATATTCTGAGTCATTCTTGAACCAAATGGTTTTTCTAAACTGGAATCGTGATTCCAGGGAATTGGGGAACCAAACACACCCTTAGGCACTGAGTCGGACTGTACTTGGTTAAGCTAGGAGGATTCAGGGTTGGGGTTGGGTTTGGATTTTGAAACACCCAGACCAGCCGGTACTTTTGTAGACAAGGACAAGGCTGACTAGACCTGACCTGGTTGAATTTGGGAAAATGGGGATGGGATTGGGTTGGCTTGGCCCAAGGGCTAAGGGTTAGGGACAAGATCTTTAGGCCCTGAGTCGGATGGGATTGGGCTAAGTTAGTAGCATTTCGGGCTGGGTTTGGGCTTTGCCAGCTCAGCCGTGTCCTTTTGTAGTTTGCCCCCCCCCCCCGAGTTCCCAAGGACCCAAGCTAACATTTATCTTTGTCTACTGAATTGGAAATTCCCTTTCTTTCTTAATTGCTAACCCCTTTTTTCCCTAGTGATGTAGCCTTATATTGAAGAGGTTCAACTAGGTCTAATTTCCCTAGTTCTTTCAGAAGGTAAGGGATTAGGATTATAATATTTTGAGAAATTTAATTGGGATACATAAAAGCATAGGTTATAGTAGTTGGGATATGTAAGAGTTGCGATGGTACTCCAAGAAGGGGAGGGGGTTTGGGTGAGGAAATGATGATCTAGGTTTTAGGGTTTTGGAGAAAATTCTAGGTGCCACAGGCTTTATGGGAAGAATGGGTGATGTGATCCAAATTTTAAGGTTTAGTTGTTTGAATGTTTCCCTGGAATCAAGCTTATTCAAGGATCCTCTTCCCTGATAATGAGCAGTCTTCTAGGGCTGAAAGTACGTGGGTTGGATGGGTTTTGGATGGCTTTAGGGTTTGTGGTGTAATCCAGGGTCACTGGGCCAGTTGACAGGATTTGGAATTAGGGTTCTGCGGTAGATTAGGGCTTCAGAGGTTCTGGTTTTAGGGTTTTTTAATGGAAGTTCAATGGGACAGCGGCTAAACTAGGGTTTTGACAGTCTACGGCAAGGGGAGAATGGGTTTAGATCCTTGCAGTTGCGTTTCCAGGGCTTAGGGGATGAGTTAGGGTTGCTGTTGGGTTCAATTAGGATCTGCCAAAGCTGTATTTGAAGTGCTGTATTGCTGTTTTGTTGTTTTATCAATGGCAGCAGGTATTCTAGGGCTTAGGGTTTGAACTTGGGGGAGGGGTCTGAAATTAGGGCTAGGGCTTTAGGTTTAGGGTTCCATTTAGGGTTTCTCTAAGTGCCACAGGGTTTGGGGAGGAAGATGGGAGCTAGGAGAGGGGAATTTGAGATGGGTAGGCTGGGGATTGAACTTACTTGTTGGGAGAAGAATGTAGATCGAAGCTTGAAGAAGAGAACACCTTCCACTCTATTTCAAAACCCTGAAGCACTCATGTGGACTTCCTAGCTGCAACTCTCAATAATTTTATTCATCAAAACTGATTTGAGTTACAAGCCTAGATCTGAATTTATAATCTACTGCAAGAGACTCCTACTTGGACTCATAAGGTTGTGTTTGGTTCCGCAATTCCATGGAGTCAACATTAGAATCATATTTCTAGGGAATCATGATTCAATGGAATTAGGTTCTGTAGGATCATATTCATAAGAGAAAAACTTTTTGGTTCCCCTAATTCGAACTAGTGAATTTGTCTGGAAAACCATTTGGTTATTTTGATTTTGATAAGTGAATCTTGCCGGAGAACTGTTTGGTTACCCTGATTCTATGAGTGGATTCAACCTAATTAATGAATTATATTTTTTTAAACCTTAAAGATTAAAAAGATTATTTTTATTAACACCAAAATCAAAGAAATCAACTTGCATTCACAATGACCTTTGGATTCTAAAGCCACATAAATGAAAATTTTTGGAAAATGTATTTACAGAAATTAGCCAAACCCTCTCTTTTTTCTTTTAGGTCCACAACGATCTTTCATATCAAGATCTGTTGAGTTATCCTGAACCTTACCTGTTCTTGTTCTGTCTCTTAATCTTTATCGACTTAGTTTTCTCAATAAATCAATACTTTTAAATTGGAATTTGGGGGAAAAAGAATACCCTGAAGCATAGAACAAAATTCCATCAAAATTTGCAAAATTTCCACCGAAATTTCCCATTTTAGAAAATGTGAAACGAAACTTATGGGGACCGAAAAAAAGTCCTCAGTTTCGATCAAAATTGTCGAAATTTCGTTGAAACTTGTCGAAACCTCGAAACCTCGAAACCTGTCGAAACTTGGTTCAACCCAGTTGGACCAGCTGGTTCATGAGGAAAAAAAAAATCCCAAATTTCGTGGGAAACTTGGGAAATTTTGTGGAAACTTAGGAAATTTCGTGGAAACTTGAGAAATTTCGTGGAAACTTGGGACTTTTTCCTGTAAATTTTGTAGTTTTCCCAAATTTTCAATTTTTTTGTTTATTTCATGTTTCCCCAAATACCTATGACAAATACCCCCTCCATCAGGACTTCCCTATCCAAAGTGTGTATTCCCTCAGGTTGGTTATCTTAAGTATATTGATGATCAGACTCATAAAGTTACAGTTGTCGATTAACTTGACAACCATAGGCATAAAATGTCATGGGATGTCTATGTTCGTTAGTTGGAGGAGAGGATGTTACAGGCATAGTACTACTCAGCTCACAGGATGAATCTACTCTTGGCACTCCTCTTAACACTAAGTTGTACTTTCCTTTTATTGTCAACTATTTTGAAGTTAGAATTATATATTGAATGTTATGTGCTTAAGTAGTTAAGTTTATAATGTACTTTTTGGACAACTCTACATTGATGTTATGTACATTGAATGACATATCTACGTTGATTTTTTTAGCAAAATACAACAAATTTATTCTTTATACTCTAATTAGCTTAAATACAGGATCCCACCCCAAAATACTCTCTAAAACCTGTCGAAACTTGTACGGAAAAGTCCTCGGTTTCCTCGAAATTTCCCAAGTTTTCACCTAAGTTTCTCATTTTCACCCGGTCAAAACTTGAGTTTCCCTCGAATTTTTTACCATGCCTTGAAGAGCAAGTTCCATGAAAGAAGCGGGTTCAATGGAGCCCATTGGGCAAAATCTAATCATACTCGTTAGCATACTTCTTCCACTTTGCCTTCTCTGTTATTGTATTTACTGTAATTGCCATCACCTGCCAACCTCTTGACCCTAGCTTGAACCCTCCAGCAACTTAAATCCAGGAGAGAAAAGGAAGGATAGGACTTAAGGTTGAATAGCTTTAAATGAACCATCCAGGATACTTTATTCTCGTTTCAGACTGGGAGGAAAGATTGAAAAAACATTGGTAGTTTAAAAAAAAAATTAAATCCACCGCTGAAAAATATCAGTTACTTGCAGGAGACAGAGAGAAACTATTCAATCCTTTCTCTGTTCCAAATAAAAGGGGGAAAAAAATTCAGGAGAAAATGCTTGTGCAAGTCAAGCGGCTACAGTGAACTTCCAAATGAGCATTGATATACAAAATATGTGTGGGGAAACACTGAGATGTTAAAAAGAATGAAAAGACATTTCAAATCTACAATATCCAGCGCTCAACAATCACCTTAATCATTAACTGAATTAGGGTTTTAACCCCCCCCCCCTGAAAAAAAAAAAAAAAGCTAATCGAATTAGGGTTCCAAGGTAAGACCAGCCGTTGAGAGCTTCAAGCGGAATAAAGTGCAGAATGGAAGGGTTTCTTTCACTTATGGTAGACCTTCTCTGTCTTCTGGCTTTCACCCAATTAGAGAATGCTACCTTCAAAACCGACAATTTGGTTTTGAAAACTGGAGAGGATTTAGTCAAATCAGCCTCTGCTCTCTCGCTTGCCTCCGGTGATCCCATCACTATGCTTACCATTGAGAAATCTGAAGAGAAGATTGGTAATTCGAGCTTTGCTTCGGACTGTGACGACACCTTAAAGCAAGTTAATTGTTTGGATCCATGTGTTCTTATTGCAATTGAGAAGTTCAACCTTAAACTGTTTAAGTCAATCGTGTTCTTAAAATATCTAACTCGAGAGGATCAAAACAGAATGAATGTGAGGTCAGTAGGCAAATCCAGAAGAGGGATAGTGAAAATGTTTAGGGCTTGCAGGAGAAGATGAAGAAGGCTCACAGTCTTCTTCTTCTTCTCTCTCTGTTTTCTTTTAAATAAAGATGGGGTGTGATTCCACGGAAACTACCCCTTAAATACCCATGCTTCTTTTTGGCGATTCTAGATGGAAACCACCTATTGAGGTGTTTTCCATGGAATCACCTAATTTACACGAAAACATAGAATCACTTAATTCTATGGAATCATGTGGATTCCAATCATTTTTTAACCAAACTGTTTTTCTCAACTAGAATGATTCCCTAGAAGTCAATTCCAGGGAATTATGGAATCAAAGACTGCCTAAAGAAGCCCAAACTGATTTCTGAAGTCTAACTAAGACTCTTAATTGAATTAACAACTTAGGAGTCCTCAACGAATTAATTAAAGGACTTCTACATAAACTGGGACTCCAAATAACAAAACAAAAGTAGACAAGGACTCACCAAGATAGCTGGAATTATCCAAACACTAAGGACTCGAACTAGGGGTGGATAGTGACCATACCCCTACTGTATTCCGGTCTCTCCTGGAGTACCTCTGGTTGGTTCATCAGTTTGTAAGGGTTAGGTTAGGGTTATAAAGGATTTGGCCAGGCTTAGGATCTTAGGGTTTTATGTTAAGGCTTGAAGCCATGATCTATAATGGTTTCAAATCTTAACTTTTGTGTAGGGTTTTGAAATCTAGGGTTTCTTGGAATTAAGGTTTCTAGGGTTTAGGTGATGTGAACCACATTCTAGGGTTTGATTGATTGAGTTAATGCCCTAGATTTATGCTCACTCCAAGATCCTATCAATAGAATCAGCAGTCAATTAGGGTTTAGAATACCCTATGGTTGACAGGAATGATTTGGTTATGGGGTTCTAGGGTTAGGAAAGGTCTGGGGTTGGGTTTGGCTAGGGTAGGGGTCTAAGGTTTGAAGAATGAAAGTCTGAAACCTTGCTGTACCTGAGATTTCGGAACTGAAATTGAAAGGTTTGATGGAATTTAGGGTTCTGCTAGGCTGGAGTAAATGCTACTGTTACTCTTTTATAATTTCAGATTTCATTCTATGGGTTTGGGTTTTAAAATTAGGTTTTCTACTTGGAGAGTTGGAGTATGACTCTTGAGGTGGCGGGCCTGGCGGCTGGGCTAGGGTTTTAATGGGGAAGTAGAGGGGGTGTAGGAGAAGCTAATCCTAAAAGGGTCTGAAGTTTGGTTGAGGGGTTAGGGATTTATACAAGTTTTAGTAAACTAGGGTTCAGGATTTCTATGGGTTCAAGATGAATTCCAGGAAATTTTTCAGACCTAATGGATGTTGGTCTTCTCATGAAAGCAAAAGTAGGAATTTTTTTCCTTTTCTTTTTTTTTTTTTTTTTTTTTTGGGGGGGGGGGGGAAGGGAGAGGTTGAATGGGGTAGGTAAACTGGGGTTTTAGAGGGAGGGATTAGCTGCTGCCGTAGGGAAAACGGGGTGAGGATGGCAGGGTTGCGCAAGGTCTTAGGAGGAGGGGAGGGGCTGGGCTGAACTTACTTGAGACAGGACTTGTTACTACTGTAGTTGCTTGACTTAGGTTGCAGCCAAAGCTTAAAGGAGGAAACTTGAAGCAAATTGCAGAATTAGTTCACACTCACAGCGGTGGGATTCTTTCTAAGAACCCACAAATCACTCTTCCTTCAATCTCAGATTTTTACTGAATAACTCAAAGACTGTTTTGTTACAACCTAGAGTAGCTGATTTATAGCCTACATGAAGGAAAACATAGAAGGACTCAACTCCTAAAAAGAAAACAGAGTTGGACTCTAACTTGCAAACCATTCCTATGTAAGACTCTTACTTGACTAAACACTTCAACTCAAACAAGGATTCTATCATATCTCACTCTAGGGGGATCCAATTTGGATTTTAAGAGTAGATATGGAATCCTAACAAGAAACAGACTAAAACTAGGGGGTTGCTTCACAACTTAGGAATTACACCTAGACTAGGACTCTTCAGTAAATAATAAAATAATGAATCAAATAAGAAAATAAAAGATCTATGGCCATAATAACAAGCTGGAGCCAATGACACTTTGACCTTGGACTCCACAAAAATTGACAAAATGACCAAAATACCCCTGGTAGGACTAGGGGCCGTAGGGTCTGGGGAAAGTACCTCTAGGCCTATGCTGCTCCTGGGAACACTGTATGTCATTAGGTCAAGCTAGGGTTAAGGTTAAGTGTTACTTGGGATTGATTGAATCTAAGCTTCGAAGGGTTGATGAGTTTTAGGAATTTGAAAATTCTAGAGTTAGGGTTTCTAATGAAGAAGAGGTGACTTGCAGAATTTCTAGGGTTTAAGTATGGGAAGGGCTGAAGTCTAAGGTCGAAGATAGGGATTAGGTTTAGGTCTGAATTCTACAAGGGGGTTGGTCTAGGTATAGGGTATAGGCTCCTATGGGGTCTAGACTTGCTGCTGCACTTCTGTTCTGCAGTTTTCTGGAATTTCCACAAGTGCTGCAAGATTTGAAAAGTAAAAGAATAAGAAAAGGATAAGGGGAAGGGCCTGTAACTTGGTTGAGGGTTAGAGGAAGGTAGGGGGTTAACTAATAATGAAGAGGGAGAGATTTTAAAGCTGCTGCAGTGTTGGGAAGGGGTTGGGGATGTCTACGATGGGGGAGGGTTGCTGGAATTGCGGGGAACTAGGTTAGGGAGGTAAAGGGAGACTTGCGGATGGACTAGAAGAAGGGGGAATCAGGAATGGGTTAGGATGAAGGGTTGGGGACTGGTACTTGGAGTTGAAGAAACTTGCAGAATATTCACTCTTGTAGCTGCTGCAGGCTTCCCCAAAGGAAATCCATGACTCCTCTTTCCTCAAACTCTCCAGCAATGTTTACTAATTCAATTCAACTTGCTCATTACAAAGATTGAAGGCTTATTTATAGCCTCTAAAAAAGAAAGAGACTCGGACTCAACTTAGGAAACCAACTTGGATTCTAATGCTAATATAGACTCTTACTTGACAACTCTAGAAGGATCCAATTTATATCCTCTAAAAGGAAACAGACTAGGACTCAACTTAGGAAACCAACTTGGATTCTAATGCTAATATAGACTCTTACTTGACTAATGCAAGGATTTTAACTCTAGAAGGATCGAATTTGGAAACTAAGAGTAGATACAGTATTCCTACATGAAGTAGACCGACACTAGGGGACTCCCTTACAACTTGAGAATCCTACCGTAACAAGGACTCTTTAATAACTTAACAGATAATGACTCAAATTCAAAAATAAAAATAGATCTAAGTGATGCATCCAGCCCAGGCAGTCCCAAAAGAGCCTATAAGGGGTCCAAGCCCATGCAGAATGGGGCCCAAACAAAGGGGGACCTAATCTGACCAAGGGGCAAAATGGTCATTATTACCCCTTGGATCGAGTCTATTTAGTAGGGTTAAGTTCAGAATAATTTATGATTTTTTATTTTGGTTTTATTTTCTAAATTGGAGTGTTGGTGGATTAGTGAGTGTTGTTTGCTTTTGGGTTTGAAATTTCTATTTAGTAAGAGTCTTCGAGTTCTAAATTAGGAAAGAGTTATTTCCTAAAAGGGAGTCCTCTTTTTTTTTTTTGGGGGTTTTAAATTAGGAAAGAGTGTTAATCTAGTAAGTTTGGGTTGCTTAGCAATCAATTTTCCTTCTTTGAGCCTAAGTCAGTTGTAGAGGCTATAAATAGCCTAGTTCTATGTTGTAAACTTCAGTTTTCGATTAATGAATTGATTGAGTAAAAGATTTGACTTGGGAAGTCGTGGGTATCCCTTTGGGAACCTGTGGCTGGGTAGAAAGCTTGTCTTCTACAATTTTGAGAATTCTCTTCATCTTCTTCATCAATCCATCAAAGTACCAGCATCAACAAAGCCCGCAGACAGCCAATTTCCAAGAACTCAAGTAAGTACAGCAGCCTTCCCGCCCTTTTCCCTTTCCTGCACAACCCTAGAAGCCCCTCCCCCTTCCACCGTAGCTTCTTCCCCATGTCTTCAGTCCTAAACCTAATAGGAAAGTCACATTCCCAGCCCCAATTGAACCCTTTTCGCTTTCCTTTTGGTCGCCCTAAAGCCTAGAACAGAGTCCTAACATTATTTTACCCAAATCTGCCCTGTTTTCTGGACTTTTGAAAAACCTGCAACTCATCTTCTTCCGAGTTCTTCATGAATAAGTTGCAGAATTTTCTGAGATTTTCCATAATTCTTGGGATTCAAACTCAGCCTCTAAACCCCTGGAATAGTTTTTGAAACTTCTAAACGAGGTGTTTCAAGTTCTGGCAACCCTAGCCCCTCCTAGCCTTGACTGAAACCCTAATACCAGTCCTACCTGGTCTAGGATTTGATTTTTCTAGTCTGAATTTTAACTCCTATTTAAATTCAGATTTGGAAGTTCAATTTCAGCATACCTGGACAGTGTTAGAACCTATAAAAACCCTAGCCAAAACAACTAGAAACCCTAATCAGTGCTGGTTCTTATTAAAGAGAGTCCTAGTTTTCCACCCTAAGCCCTGGGTTACATCACTAACGTCCCACAAAGAACTGGACCTAATGAAACCTTAAGGCTGCATTTGTTTGCAAAGGTGGGGTGGGAAAAAAAAACATGTGGGTAAAGTTGGGTAAAAAAAAACATGTGGGGTGAGGGAGAAGGAAAGGAAAGGAAAGGGTTTTGTGGAAAAGTGATAGTGGTGGGTCCCACTTTTTACTTTTCCAAACTTTTCCACAAAATCCCACCAAATTTGTGGGGTTTTAAAAAGCCTTGGGGTGGGAAAGTTGGGCTGCCATCTCACCAGACAAGTTTCCTTGATTCAAGGAAGCTTGTCTCTCACTTTCCCACCCCAAGCAACCAAACAATATACACTTTTAGAAAAAGTAGGAAAAATAGAAAAAATTTGCTTTTTTCAAGAATTTTCCCACCCTACCTTTATTCCAGCAAACAAACGCAGCCTAAGTTGACTCAACTAAAAAATAGCAAACTTACCAAAATAACCCTATACTTGGGTGAATTTGCCTGGGTTGCTGGGAGGGCAGTAGGACACTGGTAAGCCCCTTGGGCCCTATATAGGTGGTCCTGGATTTAGTTTACACCAATGGGAGAGATAAGAGAGAGAAATTGTAGTTGGGGAGGGGTGGAGTGTTGCTTACTTGCTGAATTACTGCTGGAAGTTGAATGAAGTTGAAGAACAATACTCCCAAAATAGGTGCTGCAGGGTTTCCTTAAGCTTGGAAACCCTGAAGCACATCCACGACACTTCTCTGGCTGTGATTCTCTATTTCAATTTTATTAATCAATAATCTGAGTTGTCTTACAAGCAAGGACCTGAATTTATAGCCTTGAAATTCTACTTGGACTCAACAAACTTAAGGCCCAAACCAACAACGAAAGGACTTCGACTTGGGCTCAACAAACTTAAGAGTCCCAAGCTAGCAAGCAAAGGAGTTCTACTTCGACTGGAACTCTATCATCACTTGACAAATAGGACTTAAATTAATAAAACAAAAGTAGATATGTACTCTTAACAAATATTCTATACTCAACTAAACTTACATGACTTAAAATTTGGGGGTAAAATGACCAAATTACCCTATCATTTTGGCCTCCTATGAGATGCTGCAAGAAAGGCTGTTGCCCCAAGCTCTTTTGCGATCCTTCTTGGAGTTATCTTGGTTGGTTAAATAATCATATTTTTCCACTCACAGTCGACTTGTGTACTCCCACAGTTGACGGATTAAATGTAGTTGTATAAAACTTGCCACTATAAGCCAGATGGCCTCACAGCTGATTCACGATTGACCATGGAATTAATTGTGGGTTGGCGGTTGATCATAAGGCTTCCATGTTTACTGTGAGCTCTTTAGGATGCTGATGGTCGATCAGGCCAATTTGGCTTACAGTTGACTGGCACACACTCTATGGGCTTTTTTAGGGCTTCCCAAAGTAGTTTTCAAATTCCTTCATACCCCCAAGGACTGACCTAATAGACCCTTTTGCCCATTTGAGTAGTTTTATGAAAATACAAACTTGAAAATGCATACTTTTACATGTTCCACTTCCTATTCTATATGCATGGCCTTCAAGCTTGTCTTTCTTCATTCTTGAGTCTTTGGAGTGTACTGACATTTGGATAGATCCATTCCTTGGTCTTTCATGCGTTGATTCCCTTAATCTTGGTCTTTATGTGCCACTTGGACTGCTTCAGGCAATGTACGCTCTCTACTTGAGTATATCCTCTCGTATTCTTGTCAGGCTTACTTAAATCACATGAGTAGATGCTTGAACTTTTCTTATATGTGTTTGTGATCATCAAAACCTTGTGAGGGTAGTTGGGTCATCGACTCATTTCCCCAACAGGAAGGAGATGCTATGTCATTGTACCTCACTGGCAACAGTAAATACAACTTAAAATTCAATTCATGGTTCAACAAAGCAATCACAACTATATTTATATCAACATTGGTGCTGATAGTTTCAAACTCAAATTAGGATCCAGAATTAGAAACTAACTTCAAATAGACTACAACAACAATAAGCCTTGTCCCAACTAAATGGGGTCGACTACATGGATTCTTGCCTTATAATCAGTTCTATTTGAGGTCATGCTAGATACAAGGCGTAAGCTATGCATATCCTTCCTCACCACTTCTCTTAAGGTTATCTTTGGTCTACCCTTAACTCTTTTAGTTCCTTCAAGCAAGATTATATCACTTCTCTGTACAAGGGCATTTATAGGTTTCTGTTGAACATGGTCATGCCACCTCAAATGACTTTCCCAAAGCTTATCACTTATGGGAGCAACTCCCAAACAAACTCTAATATGATCATTCCTTATCGTATCCTTCCTAGCTTTGCCACTCATCCATTTTAGCATCCTCATTTCGGCTACACTGAGTTTAACTATATGATTTTTTTAACAGCCCAACACTTTGCACCGTGCATCGTAGCTAGTCAAACGACAGTCCTATATAATTTTCCTTTAAGCTTTAATCGACTACGTCGATCACACACGCACCTTTTTACTTCATCCACCCTATTTTAATTCTTTGGGAAACATCATCCTCTATATCACTTCTTTTATTTATGATTGAATCGAGGTACTAAAAAAATCACTTTGAGGAATCTTCTTATCGTCAAGTTTCACCACCTCACCATCTGCCGGATCATGACTAAAGTTACAAACTAGATATTCTGTCTTCGTTCTACTTAACTTAAAGCCTCTTGATTCCAAAGCCGCTCTCCATGATTCTAACTTGGTATTAATCCCCGCTTGAGTCTCATTTATCAACACAATAATTAGTAAAAAGCATACACCAAGGGACCTCGTCTTGGATGTCTTTGGATAATTCATCCATTACAAGTGCAAATAAATATGGGCTTAAAGTTGATCCTTGATGTAGCCCAATTGTAATTGAGAATTCATTACTTTGCCCCCCCCCCCCAACTGTTTATACAGTTGTCACTAAACCATCATACATATCCTTAATTATGTCTACATATTTACTTGCAACACTTATTTTATTTGGTACTTGCCAAATTAACGCTCTAGGAACTCTATCATAAGCTTTTTCTAGGTCAATAAATACCATATGAAGGTCTGTCCTACACTCTATATACCTTTCCATAAGTCTCCTAATTAGGTAAATAGCCTCCATTGTAGATCTTCCAGGCATAAACCCAAACTGGTTCTCCATAATTGTGGTTAAGTGTTTCAAATGGGTTTCAATTACTCTTTGCCATAATTTCATAGTATGACTCATCAGTTTGATGCCCTTACAGTTATTACAGCTTTTAATATCTCCGTTATTTTTGTAAATTAAAACCATGATGCTTCTCCTCCATTCATCTGGCGTTTTCCCTGTGCTCACAATCTTATTAAACAACTTAGTCAACCAAACTAGCTCGTGAGTTCTTAAGCTCTTCCATACTTCTATTGAGATTTTATTAGGACCTTGTGTCTTGCCTAGTTTCATCCTCCTTAGTGCTTCTTTTACTTCGGACATCGAAATTCTCTGCAAATATGTTTGAAAATTAGTGCCTTGGTGAATGGTGTAATCGTCCGAATCACAAGTGCTTGAAGCATGCTCGTTTAGTAGACTAGAGAAATAGATTTCCCATCTATTCTTAATGTCCTCATCACATACTAGTACTTTACCATCTCCATTTTTAATACATCTAACATGGTCAAGATCTCTATTCTTCCCATCCCTTATTTTAGTTATCTTATAAATAGATTTTTCCCTTCTTTTGTGCCCAACTTATTGTACAACTCTTCATACTTCTTCTCCCCTTGCTTTTCCTGCAATTTTCTTAGCTTCATTTCTAACTAACCTATACCTTTGAAGATCCTCAACATCTTTAGTTTTTGAGCAATATATCTTATAAGTACTCTTTGCAAGATTCTTTTATTATTTTCTTGTCTATGGACTGTTCTTCTGAAATTGGTGCACAAAATTTAGGGCCTTTTTGGTATCTATTCTCATTCTTAATTCTTGGTGTTTTCATTATTTTAATGTGTTTGGCATCTATTCTCAGTTGTTTTTTTTTTTTTTAATTTAAAATAATAGAAAAATCTTCAAATTTATAATAGACTTTTTGTCTATTATAGATTATGGGTAAGAATTTCATTCTCCTCATTTATGCACTAGTTCACTTAAAATTTTCAAGTTAATATGAGGGTAAAATTGTTAGTCCACATTCTTTCATGAAAGCCATGTTGTTTTTCTTCTTTTCTCACTTCTCACTCTCAAATTCTCATGTTGCTTTAGCAAGAGCGAGCTCCTCGGCTAGAGACTTCTTAAGTAGCAACCAAGGCTTCTTAAGTAGCAACCAATTAGTCATTCTAAGGTAATTTTTTTTCTTCATAAAATCTCTTGATTATTTATTATTTCACTCATGTTGATCATTTGTGTTTTGCTTTTGTTTTGTTCGTGATGGGATTTACATTAGATTGTGTTATAGAAGTTGAATGTTAGGTTTTCTGATCTCCCTCTAATTTTTTTTTCTACAGATGTTTTTTCCTCAAATCTCTTGTTCTCCCCTGTCTTCCGCTCCCTCTAATCTCCACTATTGTTTTCCCCACTCTTTTTGCGGTTATTACTAGTTACATCTGTGTGTAATTCATATCATTCTTGTCTATTTGTTAAATAGTGGGCAGTGGAAGCCTTCATCATATAATTTTTGCTTAGATTCAGAATCAAAATACCGAATACCAGTAAGCAAGATCAGATTTGATTTCCACTTGGCGGCACTGCAACTGATTCTCCTGTCCTGTTAGAAATATCCCCAGGCGTTCCCTCCTGACTGAGGATATTAATAAGCTGTGTCCTCTGTAGTCTGAACCATTTGATTCCTCAGCAAAGCCGTTTTCGAAACCAAAATTTGCTTCCTATAATTAGTTCTTTTTTGGGTGGTGTTCTGAACTTTATTCTCTGTTTCATACAAGAAATTTCATCAGGAGGTAGAGTGTTACTGATTTTCTTCAATTAGGCTCTGTCATCTAACCTTCTTTTACATGTGGACGAAGCACCTTCCGGAGACAATTTTCCCTGTTGGACTGGCCATGACCATGAACCTTTTACTAACGTGGCAATCCATCAATGGATCCCATGTTCCCAACTGCCAAGTGCTAATTGTTTGTCCTTTGAAAACACTTGTACAATCAGAATATCACGTGACTGGCCATGACAATGAATCTTTTCTGGTTAAACTGTGTAATGCATTTGTTCTATTGCATATCAGCAGTTGATTATTTTTCTCTTTACCTTCTATTGGATCTTTGATAGTAAAGTTTCAAATTCTTCAGTTTGACCTTACCTGTCATGATGCAACAAAAAGGCCTGAAAGATGATAGTTGTTGTGAATGCTTGATATAGACCAGTTTGAGCTAAAAAGATCAATGAAACAGAAGTTCTAGTTCTTTTAAGGTGGTCATGAATGAGATATGAAATGCTTTTCAACAGAATTGTACGTGGGTCAACCAAGTCTCTTCTTGTCCAGACTGGCCATGCTGTAATGCTCTTGAGACCAACTACTGGAACTTCCTACTCAGCCAAAATGTCTCCTGCAACAAATGGAACTTCCCAGTTATTATATGGTTGCAATTTTTTAGTGGGTAGGCTTCACTGATATGCATTCTGCAGTTCTTAATGAGTTGACCTCGGATGGGTTAGTGATGCCTAAGACTTCAGATGTTAGGTACTTGTGATTAAGTTTTCATTTGATTACTTGATTATCCTGAAAATCAGACAGGTAACTGTTTGACTTGAAGGTTCAGCTCCAGTTCTATGATATACAGGGCTGGTTTGTCAGTTGAAACCTAGGTTGGTAGTCTTGGGTTGGATTGTTCCATCTTGGTCAGGTTCTTGAGTTCACAAGAACCTGATATATCCTCAGCTTCTATAACCATTTAAAACTTATATTCCCCCCCCCCCCCCCCCCCAAGATGTATAGATTGCAGCCCTGTTGGCCAATAGGGGTTTATTAAGTTCTTCTGTTGGTTTATTGATAAAAAATAAGAAATTTGATGAAGAAGAATCCACTGAAATCACTAATAGAGAAGTAAGAAAACAGAGACCATTTTCAAAGTCTTCACCCAACCCAGAAGAACTCCTTGTTTTACTGTTATTTCATGGAATCAGAATTTAACCAAGCCCAACAAGGACAGTTTGGTCATAAGGATGGGGAGAGTGCATGGCCCAGCCAAAAGCATGCCATGAGCCTAATAGATTCTTAGGTGGCAACAGTCACAAGCAAGCAATAAAGTAGTGAAAGGAATAGAATTCCAAAAAAAAACCAACCACTCACTTTATGCTATTCGGAGATCTTCCACCTACCACTTTAGAATTCCAAGCTCAAGTATTCTATTATTATCAGCTAAGGTTTTTGGGGTGTTCTCTAGAGGTTTGGCTTAAAGTTGAGGCTCTTTGAACTTGTATTTGAACAAGAGGAATCCGCTCAGGTTAAGCCCCTCCCACTTACCTGTAGAACTGGTGATGTTCAGGTATGAATTCTATTTGAATACTGATTGGACTTCTCCTTATTTGATCCATCTGTGAGTCTGTGAGTCTGTGAGTCTGTGAGTCTGTGACTCTTCATGGTTATCTCGTGTTCTGTTCTTCAGTGGATGACTGCTAGTTGGGCTGTTGGGGTGTAGTTCACTCAGAGATGCCTTGTAGTGAAGGGGTCAACAGGGGATTGCAACTTTGGATAAGTTTACCTCTGCACCTTTGGTCTTCTCCCGTGCCAATGCTTCGGAGACATCGAGCTTCGATTTTGAACTCTTGAGACACGGTTGTTCATACAGATGCCTCTGTCAACAGCCATACATGTTTGCTGTCAATATAGGTTAGGTGAAAAGGTTTGAACAAGCTTGGAGTGGCTGACGTGGTACGACATTCCTTCTAGAGTTGGCAAATAACGGTGAACAGCGGATGGCCATCACAGGCATCTGCTGTTAGCATTGTGGCATAAATGGCACTGTTTCCCGTTCCGGCAAGAACATTGAAGAAATTGATAATTTGAGATTGTGAATCTCCAGTTTTGACTTGGATCTGATCTTCTAGGTGGATTAAGGCCGCTTCAGCTGCAATGCCTATTGTTTGATGCATTTTTCCTAAATTATTTAATTGTTTATATTTTGATTAATTGGGTATTTTTTGTATCAATTTTCTTATCATTTTCTAGTAATTTTTCATTTTGAATTACCAAACTTATTTTCGATTCCATAATTTATTCTTGTCACAAGTCACCAAACCATTTTTCATTTTTGACCAAAAATGAATTCATCTATTCATTTCTTTTAAACTGTCATATTAGAGAATGAGAGTTGATGCCAAAAAGAGCATTAATCTATTATTAAAGAGTCTGTTAACAAGATTTGAATGGTTACAACTTACAAATCACATTCATTGACAACAGAATGGTTCTATAAAAGAGAAATAGCAAAGTTTACTGAAAAGAAAAGAATCAACAAATCGTGTTCAATCTATGTAGTGACATGTGAATGGTTGTTTAAATAGAGCGGAGTTCCATTTCAGTTCTAGTTGAATAGGGCCTTTGGTCATAAATGTTGTATATGTGTATTTTTCTCTTCCATTCTTTGATTGATTTGGGTTTATTGAACTATTTATGCGTGTACATTGCTGCCCTCCCTTTTTTTTTTAGTTCTGTATTGTATAAATCTAATTGTTTATAACACCTACTGCACATTTTCTTCCCTTCTTAATGTGTTTGCCCATCTGTTTTACTATTCTAAGTTTTGGTCTGTTTAATACATGAGTGTATGGAAGGTTTATATTTGCCATTCCCTGAAAGCTATCTGGGGACTTGACTAAGAGTCTCTTGCCCATGGAGAAACAGAGAGGAAGTTTGGACTAGTAGCCAGCAGAGGCTTTGTGATGAGGACATCAGTGAGCAGTTCCGAGTTTACCGGCGACGCCGACGTAGAAATTATCCCACGACAGCATCTATGTGGATCGATGATGAGTTCGGAGGTTATCAGATTGCTAGGATCCTATGGTTCGATGAGAAACACTGCTCATAGGCAGTTTGTCATGTTATTTTCCCTAGTCTTAATGGGTTGGGTAGTAGTTTACTATTGAAATTAATATTTTAATTTCATGTTTGCTAGGATCCTAGAGTTTATTTTGGCCCAATTTTGAGTTATTTTGGGAATTAAATATGTAGGGTTGCGAGGAATCAATTTTTTTATTTAAACCTTGTATCAAATTCGTTTTTGGCAATCAATCAAGGAAAAAAAGAATTACAAAAGAAGCTCACACTGCACTATTTCTCTCTCTCTCTCTTTCTCTCTCTCCTAGCGGTACTAGTTCTTCCCCCTCTCTTCAGGTAAGCTTTCTCTCCTCCTTTCACCCTTGTTTCCCACTAGAAAACTTCCCCTTGCTTTCCTCTACAAAGATCTACTCTTTTTTTTTTCTCAAAAAAGACCTAGTTTCTTTCCTGGAAATCTTCTTCTTCCCAAACCCCATGGTTCTGTTTTTCTGGCAGAATAAAAAAACCTTCTTTTCTTTTCTTCCTTCTTTGTTAGTCTAGTTGTCTTTTGTTAGTCTCCTTTCCCTTCTCTTTGTTTCTTTTCTTCCTCTCACTCTCTCTTATCACCTACTGTCTTTTCTAGGATACGCCATTACTTCAAAATATTATTTTCTCCTTTCCTAGGATTTCCCACTACTTCAAAATATTTTTTATTTCTCTTATTTCTGTTCTTAGATGCTTTCTAACCCCTGTTTTGCAGCCAGGATTAGCAGGTAACATTTTCTCTCCCAAAATATTTCTCATTTATTCTTTGACAATAGTTTTATTTAAAACAAAAACTTCCCAAGACTTCTTTTACATTGTTAGTTGTTGAATTCCTTGTTAGAAATCTGATATTGACTAGGACATCTCTATTTTTCTTTAAGTTTCTTAATACCCTTGCATTCAATTTAGTGTTATGGTCCAAGATCCCCATCCCCTTGTTTCCCTATTGATTCTTGTTTAGTTGTGCTTACCAGTAAGACTAATGGTGTTTATTTCTCTACTTTAGCTGTCTTACATGCATGATTAATCAGATTTCAAGTGCTGCAAATTCCTTTCATTACTATTTGTCAAGAATAGGTGTTTAATTCTAAGAGTCTAGTAGCCCACTTTGTCGGTCCCCTAGTTTCTAGGGTTTCTCCTACATCAATTCTGGTATCAGAGCCTGGTTTAGAGTGTCAATACTGCTGGACTTTTAGGTTTCGAGTTATTAGAATTGCTAGTTTTTAGTTTAGGTGTCTTTAGGTCAAACCTGAAGTGGAAATGAATATTTCAATATGACTAGTTCATCAAGTGCCCAATTGACTCAGCTGCTCCAACAAAATGGAGAGATCTTAACGGCTATTCAAACAACTCAAGAGGAGTTAAATAACCAAAGGGCAGCACAGGCAGCCCAAGCCACCACCATTCAGGCCATAGAATGTAATATTCAGACCCTTGTAACACGACTTACAGCCATAGAGGGACAGCAAGAGCAGCATGGACATAATACTTAAGCCAATGGACCTAGGAATGAAAACTACCAAGTGGACCTCTAGAACTTGACCACCGCCTCGAGGATCTTGATAGAACTGGGGATAATTTCCAAGGTAATGGAAGAGGTAGAGGTAGAGGTAGAGGTCGTGAAGCACGTGGACATCTTGGTCCTATGCATCATGCAACCTATGAACATGACAATGCTCTTGACACCCATGATAGAGGGTTCGATATTAGGAGGATAGTCAAGGTAGAGGCCCCATCTTATGATGGCCAAATAGATGCGAGAGTCTTACTAGATTGTATTCGACAAATGGACAGGTACTTTAATTTTTATAATATGTCAGAAGAGGTTCGCTTTAGGTTTGCTAAGATTAAGCTTACCGGGGCTGCCCAAGATTTTTGGACAGAATTAGAGTACCAAGAGAACAATCTAGGACTTGAGCCAATGACCACTTGGGTTGAGATGCAAGAAAGGCTTAAAAGGGAGTTCTTACCTATCATTTATAGGCTGAACTTGTTAAATGAAATGAACACCCTAAAGCAAGGGAAATTAACTGTGACTGAGTACATGGCCAAATTCAATGAACTTAAGAGTAGAAGCCGTACTCGTGAAGATGCTGAGCTGACACTTTCTAGATTTATTACTGGACTTAACTCCGATATCCGGTCACGACTTGCACCCCACTTAGTGCGAGATGTCCCTCAAGCCTTTAGGATTGCTCTAGAACTTGAGACGTCCATAAAGACTTTTCCTCAAAAGAATAGCTTTCAGCCCGGAGAATCTAGTTTTTGAAGTTCTACCCCTAACACTACCAATTTCCAAAGACCCCCTGTTAATCCACAACACTCAATTGATAACAAGGGTAAAGGCATTTTGGGAACTCCCCCTATGAAAGCTGGCTAGCTCCAGTGTTTCAAATGCCAAGGATTTAGACATGTTGCTAGGGAATGCCCCAATAGAAACCTTTATGTTGGAGGGCAAGACCATGTGGATTTAGATTAGGATGACGATCAGGAACCTGAGTATGAAGACCATAGACCAGATAAGGACATATCTTATGAGGATCTTGATATGGTATATGGGTCTAAGCTTGGAGTTGTGCGTTGTATGGTATCACAACTCTAAGATATTGATGATTGGCGACGGACTAATATTTTTATTACCTACACTTGCCATCAAGGTAAGAACTGTCGAGTCGCCATAGATAGTGGTAGCTGCATAAATGTAATTGCTCAAAGTGCTATTTCCAGAATGGGGCTCAAACCAGAGGCTCACCTCATACCGTACAAGGTTGTGTGGGTCGATTAGTCTACTATCCCTGTAACCCTTAGGTGTTTAGTTCCCCTACATTTTGTTGGTTATGAGGATAAAGTGTGGTGTGATGTCCTAAAGATGGATGTTGCTCACATCATTCTAGGGAGACCATGGTTATATGATAGGGATGTCACTACCTATGGGAATTCTAACATATGTATCTTTGAATATAAAGGGAAAAAGATCCGATTGACCCCTAGCGCCCCAAAAGAGCTTAAGGTTATGGAGCATAAAGGCAACACCATCAAACAAACTTGCTCTAAAACACTTGGCATACTAAATCAGCAAGAATTTGAAATTGAGTGTAAAGAGTCAGGAGTTGTTTATTCTCTAGTTGCCTCGCAAAGTAATCCAGATACACATCACACATCAGACAAATTTGTTAATAGAAGTCTAGGGACTTGTTGCGTTGTCTTATAGGAGAGTACCTTACCAGTTGGGACCAGGTCCTTACCCAAGCCAAGTTTGCCTATAATAGCTCTAAGAACCGAACCACTGATCTGTCACCTTTTGAGGTTTGTCTAGGATACCAGTCCAAGGCTCCTATAGATCTTATTCCAGCTGTGTCTACCTCTAGGACTTCCCCATCAGCTGAGTCTTTTGCGCAACACATATCTGATTTACATGCAAGTATAAGACAACGAATAGCACTGGGTAATGATCAATATAAGTCCAAAGCTGATGTGCATCGACGACTGCAAGAGTTTCAAGAAGGAGATATGGTGATGGTTAGGATTAGACTGCAGTGTTTTACTATAGGTAAAGCGAGCAACCTACATGCTCGTAGTGCAAGACCATTCGAGATTCTGAAGAAAATAGGATCTAATGCCTATGTTCTTAATCTGCCAACTAACATGGGAATCAGCAATATTTTCAATGTGGAGGACCTTGTCCCCTTCCATGGCACTCCGACTACTACATCTTTCTATCCAAATGACCTTGACACCCTTCCCTGCTAGTAAGACCCCTTCACTCCCTACTACTTTAGAACCACCTTTGCCTAAATTTCATAACAGAGTTGAGATAGTTGAAGAGATCCTTGATGAGAGAGTTATAACTACAAAAAAGGGAGGTTACAGAGAATTTCTAGTTAAGTGGCGGGGACATCCTGAGATCGACAACACTTGGATCACGATGGCGGAACTACAATGACTTGACCCAGACATGCTAGAGTATTACCAGAGCCTTTATTCACCGGAGGTGAATTCTTCAAAGTCGGGAAGAGTTGATGAGGACATCAGTGAGCAGTTCCGAGTTTACCGGCGACATCGACGTAGAAATCATCCCACGACAGCATCTATGTGGATCGATGATGAGTTTGGAGGTTATCATATTGCTAGGATCCTATGGTTCGATGAGAAACACTGCTCATAGGCAGTTTGTCATGTTATTTTCCTTAGTCTTAGTGGGTTGGGTAGTAGTTTACTATTGAAATTAAATTTATTTTGGCCCAATTTTGAGTTATTTTGAGTTTGGGTTATATTTACAACTTAAGTTGGGGTTATTTTGGGAATTAAACATGTAGGGTTGTGAGAATCAATTTTTTTATTTAAACCTTGTATCAAATTCGTTTTTGGCAATCAATCAAAGAAAAAAAGAATTACAAAAGAAGCTCTCTCTCTCTTTCCTAGCGGTACTAGTTCTTCCCCCTCTCTCTAGGTAAGCTTTCTCTCCTCCTTTCACCCTTGTTTCCCACTAGAAAACTTCCCCTTGCTCTCCTCTACTAAGATCTCCTCTTTTTTTTTTTTTTTTCTCAAAAAAGACCTAGTTTCTTTCCTGGAAATCTTCTTCTTCTTCTTCCCCAAACCCCACGGTTCTGTTTTTCTGGCAGAATAAAAAGACCTTCTTTTCTTCCTTTGTTAGTCTAGTTGTCTTTTGTTAATCTCCTTTCCCTTCTCTTTGTTTCTTTTCGTCCTCTCCCTCTCTCTTATCACCTGCTATCTTTCCTAGGATACGCCATTACTTCAAAATATTATTTTCTCCTTTCCTAGGATTCCCCACTACTTCAAAATATTTTTTCTTTCTCTTATTTCTGTTCCTAGATGCTTTCTAACCCCTGTTTTGCAGCCAGGATTAGCAGGTAACATTTTCTCTCCCAAAATATTTCTCATTTATTCTTTGACAGTAGTTTTGTTTAAAACAAAAACTTCCCAACTCCTTTTACATTGTTAGTTGTTGAATTCCTCATTAGAAATTTGATATTGACTAGGACAGCTCTATTTTTCTTTAAGTTTCTTAATACCCTTGCATTCAATTTAGTGTTATGGTCCAAGATCCCCATCCCCTTGTTTCCCTATTGATTATTGTTTAGTTGTGCTTACCAGTAAGACTTATTGTGTTTATTTCTCTACTTTAGCTGTCTTACATGCATGATTAATCAAATTTCAAGTGTTGCAAATTCCTTTCTTTACTATCTTTCAAGAATAGGTGTTT
This sequence comes from Hakea prostrata, assembly GCF_041222555.1. Classification (NCBI taxonomy): domain Eukaryota; kingdom Viridiplantae; phylum Streptophyta; class Magnoliopsida; order Proteales; family Proteaceae; genus Hakea; species Hakea prostrata. Next base: position 43,823,279 of record NC_142608.1, read on the forward strand.
AATTCTAAGAGTCTAGTAGCCCACTTTGTAGGTCCCTTAGATTCTAGGGTTTCTCCTGCATCACTTTGCCTTAGGATTAGGAGTGTGAGCTAGTGGTCACCATGATTGGGGTTACTGAGCTTGGGTAGGGGTTCAATGGCTTTCTGCAAGACGATGAGGATTATGTAAATGTAGAACAACAATGCAAAAGCAGTAAGGAGAAAAGCGATGAGAGGTGGATGGGAAGGTGATGTAAACCCAAGTTTAGGGTTTGTTAACCATGATCCTCTTAATAAGAACCAGCGCTAATTACGGTTTATAAGGCTGCTGGATATGTTATTTCAGATATGAAATTGTATAAGATTTCGAAATTCAGATTTGAAACTCAAATCCTAGGTTAACCTAGGATTCAGCTAGGGTTAGGGAAGGTATCCTGCAATTCAGAGTTGGTTATATGGTTATATCTCTGTTCTGTACTTTAGGGACTCTTTAGAGGAGGTAGGGGCTGAGGTATGAAGGTTTGAGAATTTTCTGGAGTTTAAAAATTCTGCAACTTCTCAAGGGAGAAGATGAAGTGCAGAAAGCTTCAAAACTCAAGAAAGAAGGCTGGTTTGGGCAAACTTAGATTAGGACTGTGTTCTAGGCTTAAGGGCAAACAAAAGGGAAGAAAAAAGTGTTCAACTAGGGCTGGAAATATGGGTTTCCTATTAGGGTTAGAACTGTAAACGTGGGTAAGAAGAAGAGGATGGGAGATGGCTTCTAGGGCTTAGGGAAGGGCTGGAATTTGTAGAGAACTAAAGGGGAGGGGTGTGAGGGTATTTGCGATGGGATTAGGGCTGCTGCTAAGGTCTGAAACTAAAGGGGAGGGGTTGGGATGGCTGCAGGCAGCAAGGGAAGAAGGATGGGGTTGGGGCTGGGGTTACAATTCTGAATTGTAAGAACTGCAGAATGTTCTCCGTAGAAGGCTTGAATCACAGTATTGCTGAAGCTTGAATGAGAAGTAGAAGAATTAAAATTGCAGAAACAGAAGCAATTTCCAGCTGCAGGTCACCCTCCCAGGGATCCCACGACTATACTAGTCTTATTCTTCAAAACTCAAGTCATGCGGGAAATCCAATCTGAAAATAACATACACTAGAAAGGCTATTTGTAGCCTAAAACAAAGGACTTGGACTCGAATAAAAAAAACTTGGTTGCTACGCAACCCAAACTTACTAGACTAGCACCTGAAAATTAGGACTCCTTATTAGGAAATGACTCTTTCCTAATTCACAATTCAAAGACTCTTACTAAAAGGAAACAACACTTGCGTAATCACTAAGACTCTAACTTAGAAAATAAAACCAAAATTAAAAATCAGAATTAATTATGAACTAACCCTACCAATTAGACTCAATTCGAAGGGGAAAATGACCATTTTGCCCCTTGGTCAGATTTGGCCCCCTTTTTTTGGGCCCTATTTTGGATGGGCGTGGGGCCCTTAGGCTCTTTTGGGGCTGCCTAGGGGCTGGACACATCAGAAGGAGACAGGATCTTTTGGCTCTGATACCAAATTTGTGGAGGGCCAGATAGGAGAAGTAAAGAAGTATGAGAAATCAGAGTTGCAGGGGGAGTGTGGAAGGAAAGAGTTCCTAAAAGGAAAACATAAGCACTCACAGAAGTTCCTTTATTTTTTGGGAGTAATGATACACATGCAACAACTCATGTAGGCAAAGTTGTCAGATTTCAATTTTCCATTTACGAACTCAATTTAGCTCTTCCTATCATATTACAATCCTATGGAGAAAGATTTCGTATTATGTCTTGAACCTAACAGAATAGAACAACTGAAATGAGAAACAAGCAAACTAAGTTATTATCTACAAAAAAAAAAGAAAACTACCAAATCATCCTTCTGAGTTCTGATAGGGAGACATGAAGAGAGCAATGTGAGGCTGTAGGATTGGTGGTCAGAGTAGTTTTTAGAGCTGTGGGAAGGATGGGTAGGGATGGCTCTGGCTTTTGTTGTGACCCATTTCAGTGAATTTTCTTGGTGATCAGTTGAGTTTTAATTCCTGAGTTTGGGGTTCTTATGCCAGTAGTTGTTGGTTTTGTTAAGTTTCAGTGGATTTTGTCGATTTTCCTTCAGAGATGCTGAATAGCCATAAATTGCAGTTATTGGCTTAGGTGATGGTTTTAGACCGTGCTTTCTCTACTGATTTCTTTTTTTCTACTCTCTGCACATGAGGCACATGGAAACATTTTGAGTCTGTACTGGTTTTGCTACTTGTATGCTTGGGTTTTGATTGTACCATTATTTTTTGGGACAAATATCAAATCGCTTTTTTTTTCGTCCTTTTTAAAAGGTACAGACTAAACTGGTGTGAGGTGGTATCTTTTTACATTACGTACTCTGGATTGCTGTTTCTTCTTCCTATCTGCTTCTAAGCTATTCCTTTGTTGGCATTTATCCAGGTTATGCAGCATGAACTCCAGGGTGTTTCTGAAAACCGCAATCAGTAATCCCCCTACACATAAATTGGCTTCTACTTGCTTCTCTCCAGTGCGTGCTGAGGTGACATTCCCTAGGAAAAAGAATGTACAGGCAGCTTGTAGGGAAGAGCTATGTTGCCGTGCAAAAGGTAATGTAGCTGCATGGATCATTTTATGTATTTCTTTAGCTTCAATTATCTTTAAAAAAAATCATAAATAGATCCAAAATGAATAAAATATTATTTGGTTCTTTTTTTTCTCCTCTCTCTCTCTTGCTTAAGTTGGTTGAAAGTTGAAGTACAAGAAGTCAAATTAAAGCTTCTAAAGTTAAACAGATGCACTTTGAATCATCCTAGGTGTAAATAAAAATTCATTGTGAGCATTATTCTATAGTTCGAACTCTCTCACCAAGATACTGATAATTTTCCCCTTTTTTTTCAACGTCAGGATGGCCTATCCTGCAACTTTCCACTGCATCCAGCCCCATATTTAAGGGGGATTATGGTAGCTTGTCACACACAATCCCTGTTCTACGCAGAAGTAGCATGATAAACAGATCTCGTTTGAGTCCAAGGGCAGCCAAAGATGTACCTACAAGTTTTCGCTACCCACAGATGACCAAAAAGCCTAGGTGGTGGTGGAGGACGTTGGCTTGCATCCCTTATCTCATGCCTCTCCATGAGACATGGATGTATGCAGAAACTGCTTACCATCTCCACCCTTTCTTGGAAGACTTTGAATTCCTAACTTACCCTTTTCTTGGAGCTCTTGGCCGGTTGCCTGCCTGGTTTTTGATGGCATATTTCTTTACTGCTTATCTCGGGGTGGTGAGGAGGAAAGAATGGCCACACTTCTTCAGATTCCACATTGTGATGGGGATGCTACTTGAGATCATCCTCCAGGTTGTTGGAACAGTGAGCCGTTGGTTGCCTCTTGCTTTGTACTGGGGGAAAATCGGTATGCATGTTTGGACAGCCATTGCATTTGCTTTCCTCTTTACTGTGCTTGAGTGTATTCGCTGTGCTTTGGCAGGCATGTATGCTGATGTTCCCTTCGTATGTGATGCTGCATATATCCAAATTCCATTTGATTAATCAGGGTAATGTCGATTAGATGTTGGAAAAGAAACAGAGTTTGGTGTTGTAGATGCATGTTTTACTTAAAATATTAGAGTTTTTCAAGTTCATGTTCTTCTTTGAGACTTTAAAGATCATGGTACACTCTTACTGGGTGACGGATCTTCAGTTAATGAAGTGTCATTTTTGGAATTGCCTGGATTATCATGCTCTCTTTCAATGGTAAACTATGAGTTGCTCAAAAATATGTTTTGTTAACTGTTATTTATTGCTCAGGTATAGATATTGGTCACAAGCTCATGAAGGAATTGAGAAAACCCGAGTCAAATGAGCTTGAACCATTGGATTTGTATGCTATGCTGTGTCGAGCTCTTAATGCCAAATGCACTACACTACACGATCAGGGAATTGGAGAGGATTGAATTATGAACAAAGATTTTTAGATTTCCAGCGGAGGGGTTCAATCTATAATCCAATCTAGAAACACCTGCTTTTGTTGTTGTTGTTGTCATGTTGTGAAACAGGCAATTTTTCATATATTGGGGATGTATAAGGCAAGGTTATGCCCCCGGGCCTTGAGCTTGGGATTCCAATTTAGAAACTTTGGCCTCGGATCAGGGACCGACCCCTCTTCTAAGGGTTTTCTCATTGGGCGGAAGCTGCTGTTGAAGATTCAACTAAAAGTTTACAAGCAGGAAACGAGGGTATTAATTTGGCCTCCGGATGGGAGAAAATTAATATATTGATTAAAAAGTAGATAAAAATGATCTTGAACGGGCAGCATCATATACTGTTTTAGTCTATGCTTGGTCATGTCCCTGTACCGCGTTTAAGCATCTTGATGCATCTTCTACGCGTCCATTGGTTCGGAATGGTATTTTGCCCCATGTTGGTGTGAATGTAATGAAATTCTAATGACTTAAGATGATACCTGACTCTAATTGTGAACTTGCTCTTGGTATGGTCTTAATCACAAAATAAAAAATAGTTTTTTACATGTGGATCCCTTTAGTGGATCAAAAACTAATGTTGGGTCCCCTTAGTGTAATATATTATGTGTGGGTTCTAACTAAATTAACACCGTCAGCCGTTGTTAAGTGATAAGGGAATAATTATATCGAACCGGGTCTACCCTTGGTTCAGTCATTAACTTCGGTCGAAGGCGGCTCAACCATGATCGGGTCTAGGAATCCAGTCTAGATTGGTCCGGAGTTTGAACCAAATTGTAATGTAAGGAAGAAGGAATGTTGCAGTTAAGGATAAAACGTTATCCCAAAGATTTCAGGATACATGATTGAGTTGTAAACGGCAACTGCCATTATACGAAATGGAGGATCGTGTCAAGGAAGGTAACTGCTCTCATCTCCGAAAAAGGGGTAAAACCCTAAGATCGAACGGCCATCAAAAGGAAACACAAATGAATCCAACAGTCGAGAATCAAAGGTAAAACCTATTTAAACAAGTGAGTAACACACAATGAAGGTATCTTAATCATTTCCCTCCATTCTATATTTAATTCAAACTCCGCAACTCATTAGAGCTTTGTGATCAATTCCATTATTGACTTAGCCTTCGGAGGTGGCCTCCCGACCCCATGATCGAGCCACATCTAACATTGTTTTGCAAGTCATTCCCTAAGGATCTAAAAGCTGAGCAGCTTTTTGACGCATCATTTGGCGTCGTCTTTGGGAAACGCTTTGAAAAGTGTGAAACCCAGCCCTAACCTTGACTCGGAAACCCTGTTGTTTGTAGGTCTGACAACCCGAAGTATGGCAAGAAGTCAACTATGGGCCATCCCGGTGGAAGACTTGGTGGCTGGCTTAAAATCCATGAGTGTTGATGATAGTGTTCCATTTATGGAAACTGCACCTTGATGAAGAGGGAATTAGTTGATGGACTTGGAGTACTCTCTAACTTGGTTCGAAGGCATTTCTACCTACTAGGTAAGTCACTTGGTGTGTGTGCAAAACCCCTTTGTGTTTGGATTTGATCTGAGCCTTCAATTCCCTGTTTTAGACTTGCTATTCTGATTGGTTGACTCATTGGTCGACTGGGCCAGTCGACCAATGGGATCTAATTTGCTGATTAGGTCTTTGCTTGCTCTATTTAAGTTCAATCTCGAGTCTACTTCGTATTTTCTGTCTCCAAACTCTTTGGAACGGACCAGAGCCCTCTGCAAGTCATCTCCCTTGCATCCTTGGTGATTCTCTTGACGGATCTTCGTCAAATCTCGTGCATTTACACAAAAAGGTATGTGGTCATCCTCTTCTATGTTTCATCTTTGATTCTCCATTACTTTTCTTTCCTTTTCTGATTAAGGACAGTAGAGATGATGTTGCATCTCTGTTGCAACTATCTCTTTACTCATTCCCTCTCTTTTCCTAAGGATCTAAAGCTTGGTGGATGATCTTCATCAAGATCATCACTCGCTTTTGAAGGAAAACATGTATCTATTCTCTTTCCTTATTTAGATTGATGTTTTTCAGTCTTAGATTTGTTTTTCTAGAAGATCTATGCATGCTTTTCATGAATCATTAATCACATTAGTAATCCATCATCCTATTGTTTCTTGTCCATGATTTTGATATGAATTCTTCAAGAACCATGATTGATCTAATTATGGTAACTTTTTGTTTCCTAATTTGTAACTTGAAGACTTGATATGACTAGAGTTTTGAAGTCATCTATATACTAGTATACTATCCTTGTAGTTTCCCTCTTGTTTGGTACCCTTTTGAACCACCAAATTCGGTTTTATATTCAAAAATCTCTGATTTTGTAGGCCACTGTCTCTGTTGGTCAACTGATTGGTCGACTGAGGCAGTAGACCAATCAATCGACCACTGAGGACAGCAACCTCATATTTGGTCTGTTTTGGATGATTTGATTTCCTTCTTTAGGTATCTTTCCTAATATGTTATATATACTTGTTTAGGACTTTCTTTCCAAGTTTAGACAAGGTCTTACTTGATTTTCCCCAAGATCCTTTGCGAGTTATATAAGGTAAGGATGGTTATTTCCTTAATTACATAGATTGCATGAATCTAGTTTCTATATTTGAATCTTTGGTTTATTCCTTAATTAGATTCTTATACTGATATACTACTGATGCAACTACCTTGATTACAGTAGCATTACTTGTTTATGCTAAATTGATTTATGTATGATTTACTTACCAGTTATATACAAGTTGGATGTTGTTATTGATTTCTTTCCATATAAGAAGTTACCATATATGTGTGTTATGGATTTATGTTTGTGAATGATTAAGTATGGTTTGGAAAGGGGAGGTGTCCTTTTGACACTTCTGTCCTTGGACAACTACGGGAATATTATGGGATGTTTCTCGAGATGCCCTTTGGACACCTTCCTAAACTGTTGGATGACATATTTAGGGTTGTCTAGTAGTGTTTGGTTAGGATGTCCAGTTATCTCAGACCCTAATCGGAGGGGTATTGAGACCGAACGACCCGTGATAGCAATGGGGATTCATGGGCGCTCAAGACCGGTAACCAACCCGTGAGAGGACAGGAATCACATTGTGGGGGGCATTTATTGGTAGAGTTGCATATGGATAGACTTGGGCTCACGGGCGCTAAAGACCGGTAACCAACCCATGAGGGGACGTGAGAGCTTCCCATTTACCATATGTGGATGACCTATAGGGTTGATGAGTCCGTAGTCAGGGACTATGAGGACTTTAGTGTGAAGGATACCGGAAAGGATCGCTCGGGGCAAAGGAATGGAAGTATCTGGACCTGAGTTGATGTAACTGGGTAGATGACTTGCATTGGGCTAGGCTTTACCCCGACATGCACCAGTACTTAGACCAATAGTGATGTGAGAGAGTGGTGACCTATACCCTCAGCCATGGAATGTCCCGAGGGATGCCGGACCCACTACCAAAAGGCGTTGTGTGATGAGACCTTCCTAAAGAAGTACGGTGCTATGACTTAAAGCATGTCTGCCAATAGAGACCAGCATACATAGAGTTAGAATCATAATGCATCATGTGTTTCATATCATATAGCATCTTACACTGCTTTGAATTCCTGCTATTTATGTTGTTATGGATTAACTACCTTACTGGGTTTCATTGAAACTCACTCCTTTTGTACAATATCTTTTGTTAGATTACTCTACAGGTATTGATGACTATAAAGGTCAATATGAGGAAGCGCAAACTGAAGAAGCGTATTTCACGCAAGGTGTTGGCAACCATGAAGATTACATTGAGGATTCCTCAAGTGGTCTTACCTATTACCAGGATTAGCCCTACTGTGGAGTGGGAGCGTTTGAGCGTCATTGATGAAGTCTGTGTTTATGAAGACATTCTCTATAAAGTAGAATAGACTCTAGTTTAGTTTGTTATATCTTTCGTTCTTATCTCAGAACCAGTTGTAATATTCTTTTGACTTTCGAACTACTTTTCCGCTGGTTGTAGAGTGAGATTCTGCCTCACTTTACTTTATGATTTAGACATTCATGATTGTCTTTCGTACTCTGATGATATATGATTTAGTCTTTCCTTATTTTGATCTTTTGTTTATACTTTGCACATTGATTATTTATGTTTATGATTATGTTATTGTTTATGTGGGAGGTTGATTACCTCGATACTTGATCTTCGGGGCTGTGGATCACACACTCGGGTATGCTAGGTAGGGTACCGGCTGGGTGGATGTGACAAAAAGTCATGGTGGATACAAGATCTACTACGCTGAGGAATCAGAATATACCTCCTCCTCTGGGAGGAAACCTCCCCGGAGGAAGTCGTGTTCCTGACTGAGAAATTCACAAAAACGAAGGACTGGCCGGAGGAGAACACTTGAAGAACCTAAATAACCTCCAAGAACAGATGAATCAAGATGCAAATCCAATTTCGGAGATGCAACAGATGCTTCGCACGATGGCCAGACGTTGGGAGCTCCTAGACACCCTAATTTCCGTGATCGGGGGAAGCCCAAGGGCAAGCACAAAGGGCTGGAATTAAGGGTGTCAACTATGGATCGGAACCGTTAAACCGCACCAAACTGCGCCGCCTAATACCGGACCGTTTAAAATTCGGTCCGGTATCGGTTTCAGCTACTAGATACCGACGGTACAGGACCGAACCGAACCGAATTGCTTGTACTGTTCCTGTATCGAAAATCCTTGGTCTTATTGTAATTTTACATTCCTCGATTCTCATTTCTCATTTTGTCATTCACTCTTCGTCTCTTGACTCTCTTCGCCTCTTCAAACTCTTCTTCGCGACTTCACCTCTTCGAGTTCGAGTCTTCAGTGTCTAAGTCTATCTTCACTCATCTCTCATCTCTCAATCTCTATTCTCTGATTCTCTCAATCTCTCATCGAGTCATCGTCTTCGTCTCATTTGTGGAGCAGAAATCGTGAGCCTGAAGAGCAGAGGAGTTTTGATGGATTCAATTGGTAGAACTGAATGGTAGGTCAGTATGATTTCTTCTTGCTGATCTTGTTCTTCTTCGTTGCGTTCTTCGTGCTGCTCTTGTTCTTCTTCTTCTTTATCTGTACTAGAGAGCTAGAAATCAGAGAAGCAAGGCACCGGTTACCAATTTCCAAATCTAGGTTCCCATGGCTGGAAATTCGGAAGTGGAAGAACGAAGCAACTAAGGTAGAGATTCTGATTTCTGAGCTGCCGACCTTTAGATTTTCATTATTTTAGGTAAAGAAAGCTTATTCAAGTCTCAGATCAAGAGTTAAAGTTTGTGAAATTTGAGTGCTGAGAAAATGTGTTATGCGGTGAAATGCTCTTTATGTGCCAAGACCACCTGGGCTGGAAGTGGAAGGCACGTTGCCTCTGTGTATAAGCAGATCCAAGATGGACAACACTACCAGTGTCGTGAATGGCCTGGGCATCACCCCAGTCCTGCTGCTGGTTTTGTTGCATCTTCTTCTTCTACTTGTACCATCCTCTGAGTTTAACTATTGCTGTTATCATGTCATCGGTTTCCCCCTTTTTAATTCCACCCAGAAAATAAAATAACAAATGTTTTCCGTTTCAATAAGAAGAAATCTTTTCTTTACTGCTTTGTTCTGATAGATGGGTTATGGTTTTGAATGTTTGTATTTGTAATCGTTGTATGAATCAAAGATAATGAAAGTTGTCTTTAGTCCTCTTGATTTCTTATGCATTTATCAATTTTCAATTGCTGGATTTTACATTTTTTGTTGGTCGGATTCACCTGTGCCCTTCGACTTGTGGTTTCCTTCTAGAAACTTGGTAATGCAGACAGATCTGGCCCTCAGTGTTGCAGTCATTAGAGCTGCTTCTCGGTGGTGCTAGCAAACCCTATCCTGCAATTTCGTTATGTCTTATTGGGGTTTTGGGGGGCGACGCGTGAAGGCCATAGAAGTTTTTAAGAGAGACATAGAGAGAAAGATGGTGGAGGGCAGCATACCTTTGCATCAATGGATGCTCATGTGAAGCCATACTACAGTAGGAGAGCTATCCAAGTTAAACCTAGTAAATAAGGAAGATATTTTTCTCTTGTAGTAACTAAAAAGAGACCTCATATCATATGCGTAGCAAAACTTCCATACGATTGTATAACAAAACCGGACCGGACCGCGCTAGAAACCGTATTAAAACCGTTTTTTCATACCGATTTTATACTAAACCGTACCGGACCGGACAGTTTTTGCAAACACCAAAACCATACCATACTGTTTAAATTTGGTACAGTACGGTTCTGGTTTTGGGTATTCAATGTTGGTACCGAATTACTGAAACCGTACCGATTGACACCCTTAGTTGGAATACAACTTTCCCCAGTCTGAGGGCATTCCCCTCAGAGAAGTAGACAACAAAACAAAGGATAGAACTTCAGACAAGATCTGCAAGGAGTTCGGGAAGGTCGACTAGATATACTCCATCATCAAAAATTTGGGGCAACTCACTAGAGGTAGAAGGACTGACGACATATACTCCATCATCAGAAAAACTCCATTTGTGGACGCCATTGCCAGTATGAATTCCCCCATAATTTCAGACTTCCAATGTTATCCCCGTTTGATGGATCGGGAGATCCAATTGTCCATATAAGCTACTACCAATAGACCATGGCTGTTGCTAGTAATTCGGACGAAATTATGTGTAGAGTGTTCGGCTCATCACTCATAGGGGCAGCACAGAAGTGGTTCTCAAACCTACCTTCAGGAAGAATTGATGATTTTGAAGAACTAGCCCAAAAGTTCATTTGTCGATTCCAAAGTGGAATCCAGACCAAGAAAACCGAGGAGAAATTGTTCATCATCAAGCAAGGAAGGAATGAAACTATGCAAAGGTTCAATAAAGCTACTATGGAGATTCAGAACTTGGACGAACAAGTAGCCAAGACTGCTCTCTTTACAGGTCTCACCAATAGATGACTCTTAGAACTGCTGCTGCAGGATAATGCTTGCCACATACCCTAAACTTATGCAGAGATGTCAAAAGCAGGCTGAAGTGACAGAGATCCTTAATGCTCGACAAGGAGAAATGAATGCTTCTAATAAGGAGCAAAAGGCATCTGATAAAGGTCAAGGGTCGAAGGTGCCAAACAATGATCGAAGTCAAAAAGCTCGTTCAGGATGGAGGCAACATTCGCCCAACCATTCGAAGTACACACCACTGAATACTCCGCAGTCGAAAATCTTAATGTAGATTAAAGATCAAGATATCCTGAAGTGGCCACTGAAGATGCTTGCCAAACCAGGAGAAAAGAATATGGAAAAATACTGTCGTTTCCATAAGGATTACAGACATTACACGAACAAGTGTAGACATCAGAAGGCGGACATTGAAAGGCTAATTTCTTAGGGGTACTTGTCCAACTTCGTCAAAGGCTGAGGCGATGATCCGGAGAGAAGAGCGACTGGTGAAAAAAGAAGGGAGCGTTTGGGAAGTAGAGATCATCGGGCTGAAGCTCCCCAATCCAAGAAAGGAAAGGAAATTGTAGGAGCCAACCGATCTCCAATCCTCACCATATTCGGGGGCCAGAGCCTGAATCCCTCAGAAAATTGAAGGCCAAGTCTAAGTTGGTGGGTTCAGGAGAGGCACAAAAGAGAAAGAGACCGAATGTGGAGGAAAGTATCATGTTTAATGAAGAAGATGAGAGAGGTGTTTGCACACCCCATGACTAGCGATCGTAATAAAGGTCAAGATTGGCCGTCGGGAGGTGCACAAAGTACTGGTTAACACAGGATCGTCCACTGATCTCTTATCATATGACGCCTACTAGAAGCTGAAGATGGAGTAGGATTTGCTGAAGCCATCCTCTACTCATTTGTATAGATTTGTTGGATCGTCAACAATCATAGAGGGATCAGTACAACTAGACCTTACAGTTGGAAATTTCCCCAAAGAGACAACCATTTGGGTAAATTTCTTGGTTGTTCGGAACTTCCAGCATACAATGTCATACTCGGGAGACCATCCCTTACAAAATTGGGGGTAGTAGTGTCGACCAAACATATGAAAAATTAAATTCCTAACTGATAAGGGAATTGGGGAGGTAACTTCTGATAAAAAAAAACCTTTTGAAAGTGTTATGTTTCATATTTGAAGGATAAAGCTGGGCCCAAAAAGGCCACAACCCTATCAATAGAGGTACGTGATGATCGGGACAAAAATGTGATGCAGAGGCCTGAACTTGTAAAAAAGCTAGAACGGATCCAATTGGATTCTGAGGATGAAGGAAGAACAACCTTCATTGGGTCTGAACAGACAGGAGACTTCAAAGAAGAATTGAAGAGTTTTCTTCAAAAAAACATTCATGTGTTTGCATGGTTGGCTGATGACATGCTTGGCATACACTGATCAATTGCAGAGCATAAACTATGGATATATCCGAAGGCCAAGCTAGTAATATAGAGAACAAGAAATTTCTCAATTGAGAAGCATGAAGCTATCCGAAGCGAGGTCAAGAAGCTGAAGGGTTCGGGGTTCATCAAACCGATCAAATGTCCAACTTGGTTAGCCAATGTTATAATGGTCAAGAAATCGAATGGGAAATGGAGGATGTATACCGATTACATGGACCTTAACAAGGCGTGCTCGAAGAACTGCTACCCTCTGCCCCAAATAGATCTCCTGATCGATGCAACAATTGGTTATGAAACTCTGAGTTTCATGGACGCCTATTCGAGCTACAACCAGATCTTGATGAATGAAGAGGATGTAAAGTTTATGGCCTTGATGAAAAGTTTATGGCCTTCATGACCGATCGCGAAAGCTTTTACTACAAAGTCATGCCGTTTGGGTTGAAGAATGCGGGAGCAACTTATTAGAGAGCCGTGAACAAAATCTTTGAAAATCTGATGGAGAAGAACATGGAAGCATACGTGGACGACATGCTTGTGAAAGTCTAAAATGTTTGGGACACATCGCTAATTTGATAGAAGTATTTTCAGTCTTAAGAAAATACCAAATGAAGTTAAACCCAGAAAAGTGTGCATTCAGGGTATCCTCAAGAAAATTCCTAGGATTCATGGTTTCTAAAGAGGAATAGAGGCGAATCTAGTCAAGATACAACCCTTGATTGATATGGAGCATCCAAAGATTGTTCGGGACGTAGAATGCTTAATTGGTAGAGTCGCAGCTTTGAATCCGTTCATAGCACAATCGAGAAAAAGGTGTCTACCATTCTTCAAAGCTTTGAAGGATCTAAAAGGAAACAAAGAGGCACGATGGATAGAGGAGTGCCAGAAGCGTTCAAGAACCTGAAGATCATGCTCGGGAAGCCACCTTTATTGTCCCAACCAGAGAAAGGTGAGACTTTACGGGTCCATTTGGCAACTTCTCCTTTGGCCATTAGTGCAGTTCTTGTTCGGGAGAAGGAGAAGAAGCAATGGCTAATCTACTATGTCAGCCACGTGCTCCTAGATGCCGAAACCAGATTTTTGGAGATCGAGAAACAAACGTTAGCCCTAATGATGGTCGGTCACTAGAAAGCTAAGGCCCTATTTTCAAACACACCCAATTAAGCTATTAACCACTTTCCCATTGAAAAAAGTCCTCTGTAAGCCTAATTTATCTGGAAGAATGATTGCATGATTGGTAAAGCTTGGAGAGTTCTAGGTAGATTTTAAACCTCAAACAGCCATAAAGGCCCAAGCCTTAGCAGATTTTGTGGTGGAAACTACAACTCCAATGGAGGAGATTACCGAACCCAACATCTCGACCATATGGGATATCTACGTAGATGGTTTGAGCAACAAACAAGAGGCTAGAGCCGGAGCTTTGTTAAAGAGTCCAGGAGGCTTTATCATACGCTATGCTTTGAGGTTCAAATTTCGAAGCAAGTAACAATGAAGCCGAATATGAAGCTTTCTTAGCCGGCCTTCGGTTAGCAAAGGCTTTAGCAAATCTGAGATGACTGTTTACAGCGATTCTCAGCTTTTTGTTAATCAGGTACAAGGAGAAGTAGATGCAGCTTTAGAGAAAGTATCCACAGTAAATAAGAGCCTCTCATTGGGAGAGGACAGTGTTGCTATGTAACTGTTACTATGAAGCTTTTCTTTTGGAATATTCGCGGCATTGGTAATGTGTCTGGGAGGAGGGCTCTTAAACTTTTGTTAATGACTCATCAACCAGACATTTTGTGTGTCACTGAACCAAAAGTGGATGTCAGTAAGTGCCCAATTCTAATGGTTAATTGTTGTCAAATGTGAGTAGGAACCAGTGAGGAAAGGTGTATTGGGGGCAACTGTTGTTGTGGGTGAGCGAGGTTGGTTCCTCTTAAGGATCTAATTGTTGTATTTTTTTTCTTTTTCTTCTTCGTTTTAGAAAATGACCCTTTTAGCGGGGGGGGGGAAAAGGTACAGGGAGAACTCGGGACAAAAGAACCTTGGTTGCAAACGTATTAGGAGATGGTACAAATTTTGAGAAAAGAATTCAAGGACATCAAGGTCTGCTAGATCCAAAGGAAGGAAAATACTATGGCAGACGAGCTCTCAAAACTAGCAAATGCGAAGGAGAAGTCTCTTGAACCTTCAGTATACATTGAAGAATTGAGTTCCCCAAGCACTGAAGTGGAAAAAATATCCTACATGGAGGATGAACGATGCTGGATGGACTTGATCGTTGAATACATCCAGGATGACAAATTGGCAAAAGATCCAAAAGAGGCAAGAATCATACTAGTCGAGCAGCAAGTTCACAATGTAGAATGGAGGACTGTACCGAAGATCTTATGCTTGACCACTGCTCAAATGTTTGGGACCCGAAGGATCGAAAAGTGCCTTAGTGGAAGTACACGAAGGAATTCGTGGAGTACATATGGGCAGTCGGGCACTGGCGCATAAAATACTAAGGCTCGGGTTATACTGGCCGAAGGTTCAAGAAGATGCTATGGAGTACGTGCGTCACTGCAAAAATTGTCAAATCCATTCAACCATGTTGAAGAAACCAGAGGTTACCTTAATGTCAATCCTTGACCCGATCCCATTCACAATGTGGGGGATTGACATCATGGGAAAGTTCACCAAGGCATCTGGTGGTCGGGAATACTTGATTGTGGCAATCGATTACTTCACCAAATGGGTCGAAGCAATTCCATTGGCAACAATCACTGAAAAGAGGGTGGAAAAGTTTGTGTTGGAATCAATTATCCATAGGTTCAGGATCCCAAAGATTCTTGTCACCGATCATGGAATGCAATTCGACAACCCCCAATTCGAGAAATTCTGTAGCACTTACATGATCGAGCATCGGATGTCCTCAATAGCACACCCCCAAATGTGAAACCCAGCCCCAACCTAACCCTGGACCTTGACCCATAAACCGGTTGTTTTTAGGTCTAAAGACCCGGAGTAAAGGAAGAAGCCAACTATGGGCCATCTCAGTAGAAGACATGGTGTTTGACTCTGAACCCATGGATGTTGATGGTGGAGTTCCATACTTGGAAGTCTATGTAGATTTGGAAGGGTAGCTGCACCTGTCTGAAGATGAGATTAGTTGAAGGACTTGGAGTATTATCTGACTTGGTTTGAAGGTATTTCTACACACTAGATATGTCACTTGATGTGTGTGCAAAAGCCCATAAGGTTTAGAGCCCATTTGATCCTTCAATTCCCTGTTTGAACCTTACTGTCTGCCTTGGTCGACTGGGCCAGTCGACCAAGCACTCGACCAAAGGATTGTCAAATCCGAGAAAATGCAATTTTAGGGTTTTTCACTTATATTTAAACCCTACTTCGAGTTTCTTAGTTACGGCAGCCTCCTAAACACTTTTTGAACGTGAGAAGACCTCTCCGAAACTCTCTCTGGTGATTTTGAAGACTCCTCTGCAGATCTGAAGCCTTTCACCTCTAATATGACAATTCAAGGTTAATATCTCTTCTGAATTTTTAATTATTCTTTCTTCGATCTTGTTCTTAATTGAGATCAGGAAGAAGATGCTGCATTCTCGCAACCATCCCTTCGTGATCTCCTTCGTTTCTTTGAGATCTATGATCATCGTCATGATCTTAACCCTAGCCTGATATTTTCTTGAAACCCTAACCTTGTATGATCTTTTTGGAAACTTTTGGTAACCTCCCATGCGAGGGAAACCTCATGGGCAATGTTTCTATTAATCTAAACTAGATTTTCTATGATTTATTGTTATTTTCTTGATAGCAATCACTCCCTTTCATTCCGTGATCATAACCTTTTTTATGGGAGCCATAAAGGTTGAAACCCTAGTTTCTTGGGTCAAATCAAGAACCCATATTTTGACCATGATTTGATGATTTTACCTTCCCATATTGTCCTAATACATTCTAGGAAGTTCCCCTTCGAATTTCGGATCAATCCGACTTCAAACGAAGGAGTTATGACCAGATCTATCTTTACATTCCCGTACTGACTTGCTTGGTCGACTAGGTCAGTAGACCAAGCACTCGACCAATGATGTCAGTAGCTTCGTTTTTCGCCCGATTTGATTCGTCTGCTCTCTGATCTTGTAGGTATCTTTCCTAATGTTGTATCTATGATTGTTAGGAGTTTATTTGCTAAGTTTGGAGTTGCTCTCTTTGATCTTTGGATTATCTTTGGCGATAATCAAGGTAAGGACAGTTATTTCATAATAACATAGATCGCATACTCTCTGGTTTCTACTTTATGAAACTATGAGTTTGTTTACTATTCTTGTACTTTATACTTCTGATATACTACTGTAAGTACAGTAGTACTTGTTTATGTATTCTTTTTCATTATTCAAGCTTATATGAAATGTTTATTACTGCTTGATCGGATTATGCTTTTACATTCTCTTTTATATGATGAATTGTTGGTTGTGTATGTCATGACTGATCTGAGAATGTGTTTGACTAGGTATGGTTTGGGATTGGGAAGTGTCCTTTTGACGCTTCTGTCCTTGGACATCGGAGGGAATAGTATGGGATGTTCTCCGAAGATGCCCATCGACGCTTTCCCGAATCATTGGTTGTCATACCTAGGGCTGTCTAGCAGTGTTTGGCTAGGATGTCCCCGTTATATCAAACCCGAATCGGAAGGGTATTGAGACCGAACGACCCGTGGTAGCAATGTGATTCACGGGCGCTCAAGACCGGTAACCAACCCGTGAGAGGACGGGAATCATATTGTGGGGGCCATTTATTGGAGGGTTGCATATGGCTAGACTTGGGCTCATGGGCGCTCAAGACCGGTAACCAACCCGTGAGAGGACATGAGAGCTTCCCGTTTACTATATGTGGATAACCGATAGGGTTGATGAGTCCGTAGTCAGGGACTATTAGGACTCTAGTGCGAAGGATACTGGAAAGGATCGTCAGGGACGAGGAATGGATGTATCTGGAATTGAGTTGATGTAACTGAGTAGATGACTTGCATTTGGCTAGGTTTAACCTTGACATGCGCTAGTACTTAGACCAATGGTGATGTGAAAGAGCGGTGACTTAAACCCCAGCCATGGAATGTCCCGAGGGATGCCGGACCCACTATGAAAAGGCGTTGTGTGACTGACCTACCCAAAGAAGTATGGTGCTATGACTTAAAGCATGTCTGTGTCTGCCAATAGAGACCAGCATACATAGGGTTTAGATGCATACATACATTATTTGTTTCATACTGTATTGCATCTTGTTATGTTCTGATATATGTATTTATGCTGTTATGAGTTAACTTGCCTTACTGAGTTTCTTTCGAAACTCATTCCTTTTTTGTACAATCTTTTATTAGACTATTCTACAGGTACTGACTACTATGACAGACAGTACGATGAAGCGTACTACACGCAAGGTGTTGGCGACAATCAAGATTACACTAATGATCCCTCGAGCGATCAAGTTGCGTACTACGATTAGTCGTAACGTGGAATTGGAGCATCTCTGTTGGACTGACGAAGTCCACTATTTTGAAGATGTCATCTATAGGGTAGAAAACTCTTAAGTTTAGTTTGTCTTTCTTATTTTCTTTTGTTTCAGTTGTAATTCCTTTTAGACTTACATACTAAGTTCCGCTGTAGCTGTGGAGTGAGTTTTCGCCTCTCTCTACTTCTTTTGATATCTTCGGATATCTGGTATCATTTTCTGCACTCTGATTATATTATTCATTTCTTGATTTTAAATCTTTTGTTTATAATATTTAAACCTTGATTATTTCCTGTTTATGATTATGTTATTGTATATATGGGAGGATGATTTCCTCGATACTTGATCTTCGGGGCTGTGGATCACACTCTTAGGTATGCCAGTTAGGGTACCAGCCGGGGGGATGTGACACCAAAGCAATGGCCAAGTAGAGATAACCAACTGAACCTTATTGGATGGAATGAAGAAGAGGCTTGAGTCAAACAACGCTTTATGGGTCGAGGAAATCCCGAATGTCCTTTGGGCTTACCAAACTACTGTTTGTACACCCAGGGGAGAAACTCCATTCAAATTAGCTTATGTGTCAGAAGCCTTAACCCTAGTAGAAGTGATGGTAGGAACCCTTAGAGAATGGGAATTCAAAGAGAAAGTGAACGAGCAATGACTGTTAAACAGCCTAGATCGCTGGACGAACTCCGAACAAAGGCCATCACCCGAATTCAACACCACCAAAGAAGCGTGGCCTCTTACTACAATGCCCGAGTAAAACATCGACAATATCGATCAGGAGATTTAGTCCTCAGAAGCATCTTAGCATATGATCCACGTCATCAAAGAAAATTGGACCCTTCATGGGAAGGACCATACATGGTTGTGAAGCCAGTGGGTTCGGGAGCTTAAAAATTGAAGAATCCAACAACTGATCGTGAGCTTGACCGATCGTGGAATGCGAGACATCTGAAAAAATTCTATCCTTAGTCGCTTTCGTTTTTTGGATGTAATCAATTCAAATTTCCAACTTTGCAATGCAATTTATATTTTCAGACACCAAATCTCTTTTGAATGGAGGTATGACATGATAGGTGGCACAATCAATTCAAAAGGCTTCGGTGATCAAGTATGAGGCTTCGGCTTAGACCGAGTGAGACCTCCAAAAGCTTAGAAAAATTCTTAGGAATTTTCTAAGTATAAAGCGTCGGTTAACCTAGATAGAATGAGACCTCCAAAAGCTTAGAAAAATTCTCAGGAATTTTCTAAGTATGAGGCATCGGTTAGTCTAGACCAAGTGAGACCTCCAAAAGTTTAGAAAAATTCTCAGGAATTTTCTAAGGGCCTGTTTGGTTACATGAGTCTGGAGATTTCAAATCTCTGGATTCATGAATCTGAGAATTATACCCGTTTGGTTGTAAAAATCTCTAGATTCATGAAATCTAGAGATTCATCTTTTTACACTAAAAACGTGAATCTGTAGATTTATGGGTAAGGGGTGAAATCCAGAGATTTCAAAAAAGCTATAAATTTGTACATTCACAAAAATCACGTCGATCAAATAGTTTTTTAGGATGAATCCACAGATTTCATTCCACAACCAAACATCTAATTTTATAAATTATAACTCCATAGATTTGAAATCTATAGATTTGAAATCTCTAGATATTTGAAATCTCTAGACTCATGTAACCAAACTGGCCCTAAGAAAGTATGAGGCATCAGTTAGCCTAAACCAAGTGAGGCATCGGTTAGTGCAATGTATTAAATCATTTTTGGGGCATTTTGGTCCCTTTACATTTGAAATTTGAATATACTTAATAACGGCTAATAGCATTAGTCTGGTTGGGATCCACACGTAATATATTGCACTAAGGGGGACCCAATATTAGTTTATAGTCAATCAAGGGACCCACAAGTAAAAAATTTAATAATAAATTAATATACAATTTCATATTATTGTCGTTGTATTGCCAAATATAACATACAAGGTGGTAGTGAATGTTGTCGTGCGTCGGACAAGCTAGACTGGCCTTGAATAAAACATTTGACCTAGAGCCGGCCCTAACACTAATCAAGTTTGTCCGAGCCCAATGCTAACCTGCCCCTTAGAGATAGGATTTTGAGTTTGAACAGCCAAATGTTTGAGCCCAAAGGAAAGTTCAGGCCATAAGGGCCTACTTGCACCCGAATTAAAATTTGTATACGAAATGAATATGTATAATTTCATTAAAAAAAATGTATTGAGATTCATGCTCCAGGATCTCATCACCACCGTGTTATTGAGTTTGCAATTAAAGACCAAGGCAATTTGAGTTATTTTATTGGGATAAAGGCAATTCAAAATTTAGATGGGCTTCATCTACCAGAAAAATATCGATAGAACCAATCTAATGCCAACCCATGTGCCACTTCAGTACCATTTACCTATAGATGGACCTTTGTAGATCCAAAATTGTACATAAGTACTGTGGGTGTTCTTCAGTATTTCACTCCCACAAGATCGGATGTTGCCTTTTCACTATATTGACTTTGCATTCTCTCATGATGCATCACAATTATAATTCTGGTTCTGGTTAAGCCCCTTCTTGCTCTCGAGACGATGAGTCTTGTAAGAAAGGTTATACGCGGGCAGACTCGTATGCCGGGCAGCCGCCTCCGATGGCTAAGTCAGACAGTGAACATATTAAGATCACATGCAAGAGCTACACAATGTTTTGTTCAGAATGTATTGGATGCTTATCGGAGGGGTGAGTCCTTTCTTTTATATTGTATGTGTTACCTTTTTGGTGTAGGGCGGGCTTCTCGTCAAGAGCTGATATCTCTCCCTGGATCATGCTTACTTGTTGTCCGTCCCGCTTAATCATTTTTGTAGTTGACCTTCTATCTAGAGCGTTCTTGCTATGTTGATCCAGCGAAAGTAACGCTTTGCCTTAGTTAGTCGGTAACAGTCCCGACCCAGTGTTAGGTTCAGCCCCGGCTTGGGTCCAAAGGCATTCGGGTAGAAAACCTCCCGTATCATCTCCTATGACAGATTTGATTATGGTGGAGAGTTTACACTCAAATAGAACTCTAGCTCCAACCAATAACTCTCGGTTAGGGTCTTATCGGGATGGTTTGGTTATGGTTCGACAGGCCAGCCCAAAAATTAGCACCTTTAATAAGAGCTAATCAAGGCCAATTAAGCCCATTCTAACTTGGGCCAATCAAAATCAATTAAGGTGGACATGAGCCTAGGCTGAGTTTTTCAACTCTGAGAAAATGATATTACCCGAAGAAAAAAAATAAAAATCCAAGACAATACTAGGGTGAACCTCGGTGACCTAAAAAATGCCAAGGTTAAGTTAAGATTTAAAAAAAACCACTTCAATCTATCTGATGTTTTCTCCTTTCTTTCTTTCTTTCTTTCTTAAAATAAAGGCGCTTTTTATATATAAGAGATGAGATATTACATATGCCATCATTATGAGGTGGGTGCACTTCTAGCACATTGGGAGGCAACCTCTTGTTAGAGGTCTAAAGTCATAGGAGGTCTGTGGTTTGATCCTCCGTTCCTTCTATACCCCTACCACCTAATCCCAAAGGGCTTGTGACCCCCCTATTCATGATGACTAGCATCAATTAAAAAAAAAAAAGAAAAAAAAAAAAAAAAAAAAAGAAGAAAGAGAAAAAGAAAAAGATTGAACCTACGACTTCTTCACTAAAAGGTGTTAGTCTTAACAATTGATCAAACCCTACGTTGATAATCTAACCTTAGTTTCACACCTAACGTGGAGCAGAAATTGCACTACATAGAATCTCCACCAAACAGGGTTTGTTCATGAATCTTGCTCTCTATAAACTTTATCAAATGTCAATTTTTTAACAAAGACTTGGATAGTACATGTATTTACAACTTTTTTCTATGATCATTTTTGCCTTAAGAATGTGTTCTAATCGTGCGATCTATTCTTTTACCACAATGAAAAGGGCAAATTACATATAGACTCCTTAAATTTTAAATTAATTACATCTATTCATTCTAAAAAATAAAATCAATTATAAACGCCCCATTGTTAAGTGTTGGGATTAAATAATGATGTCATTGATTAATAAATATATTAAATACCCATTTTATCATTTATTTTTCTAGTGTTCTTTAAAGCGCAAATTACATATAGACTTCCTAAATTTTAAATCAATTATATCTATGTCCCTACAAAAATCAATTACAAATACCCATTCATGTTAAGTATTAGAGTTAAATAATGATGTATTACACTAATTTAAAGAAAATAGTATAAGAATTCTTAAACATAATAAATTGAGAAAAATTTAACTTGATTTTCAATAACAAAATATTTCTCAAAAAAAATAAAGGTTTCTATTTGTTCTTTATGAACTCTTTCAATTTTAATCGATGACATTATTTTTTTTTTTTGGGTAGAAAATGACATTATCGTTTAATCTTAACATTTAACAGGAGGTATTTAATTTTTTTTTTTAAGGATCGTAGACATAATTAATTTGAATTTCAGAAGGTTTATATGTAATTTACCCTAATAAAAATCCTGGCGTCGTGGGATCTATTCTAGCACGTGCTCGTCAGAGTAGGGCCCGCTGTAAATTGCACTACATGCCAGAATAGCGCGTGGTTAAGCGCGTGTAATGAGCAAATCGTCAAAGCTTAGAATTTCTAAGCCCATCAATGCAAAGTCTAATTTAGGTAAAACAATGCGAGCTGGGCGATGGTGGGTCCCACAGCCATCACTGTCACTCTTCTCTTTGGGGAGCGGATACATGCACCGGGAGCTAATTCCTGAAAAAGCATTCTTTGTCACAAAATGTAAACTCAATTAAAACCCATTTTTTTCAATATTAAAGAGCCTCTCCTTTCATAGCTTAAAGCATAAGATAGATGAGCTGATTGATGGTTATGTATGGCGTCAGAGGATCTCGTGATTCACGGGAAATGGTGGTTACCCTGCAAGGGCTGGGTCTGATCATCGACCTGCTCGATCAGCGTTGGAACGAGAAGAATCAGGTTAGTGGGTATCTCATTTTTCTGGGGTGTAATCTTTAACTTTTTTAGTCTGAGAAGGTTTTCCTTTTGGCTTTCGTTTTGATCTGGCAGAGTTGCAGAGGTTTCTGGTGATTCTCTTTTGTTGCTTGTTGGATTTCTAGGGTTTTGAGCAGATCTTCGAGACTGGGCTAGAGTTACTTTGAGTTCATTTACAAGTTTACTGCCTGGGTTTAGAAGTGAAGAAGGCGGAGCATTTGACTTTATAGTTTGGGATTTGCTATGAATAGTCATTCTTTTTATGGATTTTTAATCGTATTTTGCTGCGCAATTTTTTTCGCGGTGAAAATGCTTATTTAGGTGATTATGATTTTAATTCGAAATTTGGCTTGACATAGCATATGTCAGTTACTAGATTATTAAATTCTGACCACCTAGCCGAACTACGCTTTCCAAGTGGAGATCATTTAGTAGTTGGGAGGTTTTTCCCCCTTGGTATTTGGGAGAAAAATGGGGTTTTGATTCCTCTACTAAAAAGATCATTAGCCATTACTGTTGCCCTTCTTGCATGAGTTGCACCCTCGATCAGGCGATGGAAAATTATTTGATACCATTCTTTAAGATATTAAAGGTTTCTTGTAATCCAAAATGTGTGTTTAACTAGTCTCATATGTGATGTTTAGAATTTGGCCGTTGCTTTCACATGGAGTGGAATTCACCTGGCTAATACTTTGACATGTAAAGTATAATGTATTATTCAATATCTGACTGGGAGAACAGAACTTACTTGATGAGAAGTTATGTGAGAATTCTGAAAATGCAAAATAGAGTAAGCTGAGTCTTGTTGGTCTGACATTTTAGAAGCATCACTGATGTGAAGTGTTTGGATACGGTATATTTCAACGAACCACCCATGATTTGGTTAATGCTTTTGGGAAGGAAAAAAATATATAAGTGGAAGAATGTACGAATATAACAGAGTGTGACATCAAATTTTGGGTTACTAACCTAATTATTGGAGCTCGGATGAGATATTTGTTCAATCTTTCTGGTTGAAGAGCGCCAGATTATGGCAATACGGGAAGATTTGGGTCTCAAAGTATATATCTGTCCTAGTTTCTGCGTGCCTGCCAGCAAGCAGCCACCACCTATGATTATAGAAATGCTTGATATTGAATGAAAATGTCATCCTTTCCCTGAAAAAGAGTATCATTCCATGGGTGTTCCTGTTCTTGGAGGCTGTGATGCATAGACAAGAAGGATGCTGAGGCTTGAGTGTTTGTCACAGCAACTTTTTTGTTGGTGAAGCGGCAAATAGAGGAAAACATATGAAAGACACATTGGCAGATTTGAAGCATCAAGTTAAAACTCAAACGAAGCATGTCATGAGTTATTAATGCAGGCCCAATCCAAAATGTGGTCATATTTTGATATCATTGGCTTTTATTCTATTAGATTGTATTTTATAATGTGCTGAATTATAAGGACCAAATTTTGAAAATATTTTTTATTTATTTAATTTTCCCCTTTTTGGGTTTCTATAAGGGGTTTCTTTTTGGTGTGGTGGGGGGGGGGGGTAGCTAAAGTGGTTTGTGAAGATAGGCACTTAATAAGTAGTAGGGTTCCATTAGTTAATGTAGTTGGATGTAGTTTAGTCATTTGAAGAGTACTGTTTTGTTTAGTTGTGTATATTCCCAGTTATTAGGAGACTTGGCTTCAACAATTTTGATCTGTGTAGTATTTTAGGGTCCTTGTTTGTTACACTAATCTCCTTGCAAAGTGTGTTAGATTTGTGAAACTTTTTATTTTCTTAACATTATGAACCCATTATATGGGTTTATGAAATAGAATACACAATTTAGATTCAAATTGTGTGACCATGAAGGTTATTCTTTTCTGACCAGAGTCCTATTGCAGCCCTCTTCTCTTCTTTCTTTCTCCAGTGCGGCCTACTGAAATGAACAAACTTATGTCTTTTCCAACTATATTTGATCAGAAAATAGTTCAGATTTGAGCTTTGGAGTAGATGATCTGATCTCTGGTTCCTGATTTGAAATCTAGGTTGGGTGGCTACATCCACTTGGTATTGAAACCTAAGGTAGTCATGGATTCCTTTATATTCAACATTGAGTTCTTTTGCCCAATGGGAAGACTTCTTCCATACTCAATGTTGGGGGAATGTATGAAATTCCACTCTAACAGTCAGTCTGGTAGAGGTTTTTGTCTTAGATGAGATAGCTATTGAATCCAATAACCATGATGACGATGATGATGTTTTCGTCAAATTTTCAGTTTTCTTCCTACTTTGATGGCGCTAGATGTCTTGTATTTCTGTGTTCAAATGTGTCTTTATAGTTCAATATTGGATCGGACAACCAAAGGATATCCTTGATTGTGAAAGGAACTCATGTACACTGAATCCCTCTTGTCTATTGCTAGGTATTGTCTTGAAGGATTGTAGTGTGACGTGATAGCTCTTTATAAGCTGATTGATGAGACACCAATGGTATTTCCATATAAGGATTTGATAAAGGCTAAACAATGTGAACAAATCTGTTTTTGCTCAGCCTACTGGAAAATCAAGTCCCTTGGAGCAGAAAATAAGATTGTTAAAGAGTTGATTGCGACAAAAGTTGTTCCATTTCACGAATTTTTTCTTCTACACATTTTAAGACAAGCACATATAGTGACATCTTCATATTCTTTTTATTGTTTGAATTGAGGACAAAGAGGTAGAAGTACCCATCAAAGTGTTCTTATTCTTACCCTTTTAAGATTTTGTTTGGGTTGAAAATCAGGAGCTACAAGTACTCATCAGAGTGTTCTAATTCTCACATTTCTAAGTTCTAACTCTCACACTTCTAAGTTCTAACTCAATGACAAGTTTCTTTGAGTCAAAGGGAAACATGCTGGTCAATCCTAAAATTGCTTTTATTATGATGTCTAGGAGTTCTAAGCTTTTACTTCCTTGGGTTATATCTGTGTTTGTGATGGGCTGAATTACAAGGCCCAAAAGGGAGTCAAAAGGGATGTTCAAAAAGGGATACCTAATTTTTAAAGGGGATCTATTTCGTAATTTAGTTGGCTGTAGTTTAGTTTAGTTATTAAAAGGTCTTGTTTTGTTTATTCTTGTGGAGGAAGTTATCTAGAAGCTGTAGGCTTCAACCGAAAAATTTGCTTAAGAGACCATTCGTTTATAGGAGAAAAAGGGGTGTGATAGCTAAAATTGTGGGATCCATATGAAGTGGGGTGAGGGATAGAAAAGTAAAGTAAAGTAAAGTAAGGGAAAAGTAAAAAATGTGGGCTTCACAAGCTTTCTTTATGTTTTCTGCAAAATCCCACCAAAACAGATGAGACTTTTTAGGCATGGGGCGGGAAAAACCGGGTGCCATGTTAGTAGACAAGCTTGTTAATTTAAGGAAGCTTGGCTGCTCTTTTTCCCACCCCAGTGAACTGAACTGAACAAACTAAACTTTTGGGATTTCATAGGAAATAGTTCATGTGTCCCACCCCGTTTTTCTTCTGCAAACAAACAATCTCTAAGTATTTTCTTCATCCTTTTTAGTTAAGTTAGGTTCCTACCTAAGAAGTTAGATTTAGGAAACTTCATTTAATTTTTTAATAATATGTACCTGGCCCTCATCCAACAGCTCAGCGTTTTTCCAACCAAATGGGTCGGCTAAATGGATCCTTGCCCTCCAATCGGCTATTTCACGGTCATACTTGAGGCATGGTGTAACCCATGCTGTTCTTTTTCCCTACGCCCATAGTGATGGTTGGAATAGAATTGTGAATTTGAATTTGATTTTTGTAACAAAGAAGTCTTCATCTTTCTCTCTTTCCCTATTCTTTTGTTGCTTTTCATGGGTACTGTTGTCAATCTCTTAACGATCCTTATTTCTTATCTTACTTTCTCTTCCTATCCTGAATGCTGACTACTGAACCTAGTAAGCCAGCAACACTTTCAACCTTTTTTTATTTGAAAAATGGTTCAAATCTGGGTCTGTGGAGCAATCTGATCTATGCTTTTAAGTTGGCTATCTGCATTATTAACTATCTAAGAAATGCAAAGCTATGTCCAATCGAGTAACTGGTGGTGTTTTATAAGGTCACAGCTGGGATGCTCCCTTAAAACCATGGGTACTGGCTGTTGGATATATTGCACTTTTAAAAAAGGCCTTCCTGAACGTTGTTTATCATACTAAAAAGTATTACTATGCCAGGAATAAAATTCTGTTTTGCCTGAAAGATAATTTTCTTACATCTTGACCTATCTATCAGTTCAACCTATTGCAACAACAACAACAACAAACTGTTCCCCAACTAAATGGGGTCAGCTACATGGATTCTTGCCTTTCAATCAGCTCTATTTTAGGCCATGCTAGATACAAGGCCCAAGCTATGTATATCCTTTTGCACCACTTCTCTTAAGGTCGTCTTAGGTCTGCTTCTAGCGCTTCTAGTCCAACCTATTGTGACCACTAAAATATTTCTCCTGTGCCAACCCCATTTAGTTGGGATAAGGCTTCTTGTTGTAAATATTTTCCCCTGCCATCACTCTTTAGTTTCTTTTGTACTTGTTTATTTCTGTAATTGTGTGACATTCATAAGATCTCCCCACTTATTCGTGCAGTTTTCTACCATACTTGAAAGGAGTTAGTGGTTCAAGTGGTTCTGGAGATGGAGTCTTGCAATTGCATTGAGCCACAATGGCCAGCTGATGAACTATTGATGAAGTACCAGTACATTTCAGACTTCTTCATTGCACTCGCTTATTTTTCTATTCCTCTTGAGCTTATCTACTTTGTCAAGAAATCTGCGGTTTTTCCATATCGATGGGTACTTGTGCAATTTGGAGCATTCATAGTCCTCTGTGGTGCGACACACCTAATTAACTTATGGACTTTCAACACACATTCAAGAACTGTGGCAGTTGTAATGACTACTGCGAAAGTTTTGACTGCTGTTGTGTCTTGTGCGACGGCCCTTATGCTTGTGCACATTATTCCTGACTTATTAAGCGTGAAAACCAGGGAATTGTTTTTGAAAAATAAAGCTGCAGAACTTGATCGTGAGATGGGTTTGATTCGTACACAAGAAGAAACAGGCAGGCATGTTAGAATGCTTACTCATGAGATTAGAAGCACTCTTGACAGGCATACTATTCTGAAGACGACTCTTGTTGAATTGGGTAGAACATTGGCATTGGAGGAGTGTGCACTATGGATGCCTACACGTACTGGTTTGGAACTTCAACTTTCATATACATTACGCCACCAGAATCCTGTTGGATTTACAGTACCTATTCATCTTCCTGTGATAAATCAAGTTTTTAGTAGCAATCGTGCGGTAAAAATATCTCCGAATTCCCCTGTGGCAAGACTTCGGCCTACTGCAGGAAAATATATGCCTGGGGAGGTTGTTGCTGTTCGTGTTCCACTTTTACACCTCTCAAATTTTCAAATTAATGATTGGCCAGAGCTTTCTACTAAACGCTATGCATTGATGGTTTTGATGCTTCCCTCAGACAGTGCAAGGCAGTGGCATGTCCATGAGCTGGAACTTGTGGAAGTCGTTGCTGATCAGGTTTTAGTTGATTACTGTGTATTTTGTTTCTTTACCTGTATTATTGTAGATTATAATAATGTTGACTTAAAGTCCATTTTCGCTCATGTTAGTCAATTGAATGTGTTGATTTTAGTTATTTCTTCTGAGCAAGTCATGTTGTCTTACATATTTAGATTATGCTATTTGCAGGTTGTTACCTCTTAACTGAATACCTGCAGTTCTATATTTCACTAAGCCACTTTGTTTGTGGGCCGAAGTCTAATTGCTTATACTGTGTCTGCTGATATCTGTTGCATTTGCTAAGTTTTCCTTTTTCCAAAATTTAGTACTAGTTGCATCTTGATTGTTTTTGGTAGGAGTTGCATCTACTTTTAAATTTAGCACTAGTTGCATCTTAGTTTAGAATTTGAATCCATGTGTTAGTTGGAGCTTGTACACCTGCCATATTGAAAAATAGTCTTGTTCAGTTGTTCATGCTACGCCGGTGCCAGTCAATCCCGCCTTCCCCAATGAAAAAGAAAAGCAGAGCAGCAGCAGAACCTGCCAGCTAGAGTGGCAGTAAACTTACAAGAAAACTACTGTAAAGATAAAGGTTTTATAATTGTTAAAGAGCCATGCCATGGTATTGTCCTGTACAAGTGGATGCTTTGCTAATAATCTGCTAGTAGTTTGCCATTCATAATTTCCAGTGGAAGGGAAATACCCTAGCATCTTAGTTTGGAGTTCGGAATTTTGTAAAATTTGTATCTTAGTTTTGTTTTTGAATTCATGTATTGTTTGGAGCTTGTACACCTGCCATACAGAACACTAATCTTGTCCCAGATGTTTGTGCTAAAACTAGTGCCAGTCAAACATAACATTCCCCCCCCCCCCCCCCCCCCAATTAAAAAAAAAAAAAAAAGAAGAAAAAGGAAACGAAACTCTCTGGGGAATGACCACTTCATTAATAGGAACATCAATGCAGCACAATCTGGAAGCTAGAGTAACAGTAAACTTAAAAGAAAACTAAAATAGAGTAAAATATTTTTATGCTGGCAAATAGCTACACCCATGATATGGTCCTGTTTAAGTGGATGCTTGGCTAATTAATCCACTAGTAGTCTGCTAGTCATGGATTCCAATGGAAGATAAGTATCCTGGCATCCTTTCTGATCAAGTTGTTTTATCTCCTCGGATATTCCTTTCGAATGACTGGTCCTCTAATCATCGAAGTTGTATATCTCCAATCAATGGATGGACTTCTTGGGGGAGACTGTCCACAGCAAGAAATAATACTCTCCAAGTTTGTTTGATTGAATCTGCTTGTGAGTAGACAAGTTTAAGGCTGAATGATTCCTAAATGGTGTGGTTTCCCTGGAGAGTTCCATCTATGAGAAACTTAAGAGAGCAAGGAGAGAGGGTGCTCATCCTTGCAGAATAATGAGCTAGAAAATGTGAAGTTAATTGCTTTGTTGATCAAAATTTTTTGCTGAATAATTCTTCAATCTATCACTGTCTTATTCGCATGGGGTAAAGCAGTCAAACCAAAATGCATGACTTGTATATTGCATCCCGGAAATAAGTTTGATAACCACTATGTGGAACCTCACAAGTCCCAAACTAAACAATGTAGATTAGAGAGATGGATCTGTGGCTGGTGGATGTGTTTTCAAGATTGAAGGGAAAGGATGCTGATCTGATGGTTGACATAAATCAGATACGGTAATATGGATGGGGTATATAGAATTATAGGAGGAAGAGAGTAAGAAAGAAGAAAGCAGAACCTTTGTGGAAGAGAGAAGAGAGGGAGAGAGAGAGAGGAGATCTGGTTTAAGAGAGAATAGTGAGAGACAACAATCTCAAACAAAACTGATTATATTCCATATTCAAAACATGTTCTAGTTGTACAACTTCATTTAATTTATCTTTTAAACATGATTGCAGAACTCTCAAGATCTCAGCAAGATTTCGCGAGATATCTCTCCTTTTCGATTTAGCTGAGATGAGAACATGTTCTTAGTACATAGGGTCTCAAGAGTAGACTCTTGAGTTGTAACTTTGATGATTGAATTATCATTTGAACTTTGTAATTTAAAATATGAATATATTTAATATGTTAGACTTGTCTGAATATTGAGCTTTGAGCATTAATGTATCAATATATGATGTGTACAATATGCCATTTTAAGTTTCACTTCAACATCGTGGTTCCCCACTAAGGGTTTGAAGTGGAACTCACATCCACACTTTTTTGGGGTATAAATCTGAGGTCACCAATGTATTCAGGAAGACTGAATTAGGCTGGACAGCAAGTTTCAGCCCCAAATGACCCCTAAAACCCCTCAACTTCAGCAGAAAAATTCCACAACCTCAGTGAGATCCTGCCAATATCTCAAGCCAACTCTATTTTTTAAGTGGATGTGATGGGCATTGAGATTGAGATCTTAAACCATGCTTTTAAATTAATCAGAATCTAAAAGGAATGACACACCCAGTAAGAATGGAAATTCCCAACTTGTGTGAGCTAAGTTTGATTCCGTTACTACAATTACAAGCAATAAAGCCCTTCAATTAGGTCCCACGAGTTGTGTAAACATGAAGTTCTTGAAAATTACAATTTTGGAATCACAGTTTCAAACTAGCTCCACAGTATGTTGATAGTAAAACCCAATATGTGCCATCTCTTGGACCAAGGCCACTGGCTAAACCATGATCGAATCAATCTAGGCACAACGAAGTTGAACCAAACCAATCCTGTATTACTGACCCTTTAAATAATTTCACAATCCTAGTTTTTATTTTTGTACCTGTAAAGGAATTCAAATTTTAGCCCAGATTTTGAGACTGGTTATGATGGGCATCTAACATCTCACTTTGTGGACTGCTCAGCTATTTTGTGCTGCATGTAAACCAATTTTTCATTGGATATCCTTTAATTTCAATGTTAGCAGTTTGCTTCTCTTTGGTTGCAATACTGAATATGTTTATTCATACAGTGTTAAAAAATATTCTGTGTCCAGGTGGCTGTTGCCCTTTCTCATGCTGCAATTTTAGAGGAATCTATGAGAGCAAGGAATCTGCTTATGGATCAAAATGTAGCATTGGACTTGGCAAGGAGAGAGGCAGAGACAGCCATTCGTGCTCGCAATGATTTCCTAGCAGTTATGAACCATGAGATGAGAACGCCAATGCATGCAATTATTGCACTTTCTTCGTTGCTCCAGGAAACTGAACTGACACCAGAACAACGTCTGATGGTTGAAACAATCCTAAAGAGTAGTAACCTCTTAGCAACACTCATCAATGATGTTTTAGATCTTTCTAGACTTGAAGATGGAAGTCTTGAACTTGACCGTGCAACGTTTAACCTTCATGCAGTATTCAGAGAGGTAGATTTGAATGTTCCTCTTTTCTTTTTTTTTTTTTATTTTTTTTTTTTTTTATTTTTTTTTTTAAGGGTGATTGATTTTGATGACTCTTGGTAATGTACATGTTAATAGATGCTTATGCCTTGTGAATCTTTAGGTAGACTTTGTTGTTCAGCTATAATTTGTGTTGAATTTCTTGGTGTGGCATCATACATGTTTATCAATGCAGGTTGTTCAGTTGGTCAAGCCCATTGCATCTGTCAAGAAGTTATCAGTTACTTTAGCACTGGCTTCAGATTTGCCAGAGTATGCCATTGGTGATGAAAAACGTCTTATGCAAACCATTTTAAATATTGTTGGTAATGCTTTGAAGTTCACAAAAGAAGGCAGCATCTCAATTGCTGCTTGTATTGCCAAACCGGAACCTTTATTAGATCCTCGAGCACCTGAATTTTTCCCTGTTTCAAGTGAAAATCACTTTTATTTGCGTGTACAGGTAAGTTGGTTATCTATGCTGTTGTGAAGATGCATTGACATGTGGGTTCTGATATATTCTGGATACTCCTTGAGTGTTTGAAGTTAATCATATAAACATTGTTGTTGTCATGCAGGTAAAAGATTCAGGGTCAGGAATTAACTCCCAAGATATTCCAAAATTATTTAATAAGTTTGCGCAAAATCAATCATTAGCAAGTAGAAACTCTGGTGGCACTGGGCTTGGGCTTGCGATTTGTAAGAGGTAGTTGTTTGTTGATCCCCTTGCCTTGTGGCTTAGAAGATATCTGTCATTCTTTATCAATTTCTCAACATTAGTTGTCATTCAAATCTTTTCTTTGATGGTGGTGAACTTAAATGGTAATAGCTATCCGTTATTTCTGAAATGTTTTTATCATTCGTATTAACCTAATCAGGTTTGTAAACCTCATGGAGGGGCATATATGGATTGAGAGCGAAGGTCTTGGTAAAGGTTGTACTGCTTCATTCATCGTGAAACTTGGAATTGCAGGGCGTTCGAATGAGCCAGACCACCGTGTCAGTGTACCACTGAACTGTATACAGGCCAATTTTCCAGGCCTCAAAGTACTCGTTATGGATGACAATGGGTCAGTATGATGTCACAGTGTTGCAAATCTACATTTTGGATTCGTGGAAATCTCTTTCTTAACTATCTTATTTTTGTGAAATTGCTTTTATTGGTATTTTCTGTAGTTCAATATATTCTTAATGCATAAAACAATTTCCAATTGACCTTCCCTTGAAACAGCTGATCAATGGTTGGAACAGAGTGAACATGTATATGATTTATCTCGTCTTGAAATAGTTGTTATCAGGCATGTGTGACTATGGTGATCAGATATTTGATCACCACCTCCTACCCTTGAAAAAGGACATTCATGCATACGCCAATCGCTTATGGTGGATTAAGATTGATGGCTTGGTTTCATTTGCTGCCAAAATTTCTGCTGCAGAAATGGTTGGATTGGCATGTAGTTGACATTTCATCTGGGTGATATTGTTAGGATTGAGTTTCTTCTGGGGGCAGTGATGGGAAGTAACTACTTACAGTTAGCGGTTATATTTGTAATATAGCACCTAGATAATTTCTGTAGTCTGGAAATGCAGTCTACTTAACCCCCAACTGGTGTCTAACAAAGTTTCAGAGTTCTTTCCGGTAGGCCTTGCAACTAACTGGCTTCAAATCTTTCCCTGAAATAGGGCTGCTACAAAGCGGAAACTGTCTGCAGTTGGGTTCCATGCATTTAGGGTGGGCCACTGATTTTGACCCGTGTGCAGATGCCGTCTATCAAGCACTTAGAATGACTGAATTAGCGTGTTCAATCCTTATTTGTCTTTTTTTTGGGATGAAAGTCTGTCCAATCTTAGAAATAGCTTCCATTGGTTAAAACTTTTCTGCCCTGCAAATTTGAGTGGTGCTTCTTTTCCTGGGAATAAACCTGCTTTAACCATGGAGCCAAACCATTATGCATATTTGAACAAAAGCCTGTAAACACTTAAATCTGTTTGCATCTCTCTTTATTCCGCAAATACTATCTTTTATCTTTTTGTAGAGTGACTTGTGCTTGAAACAGGAGCTTTATATTGTGGCATTCAACAAAGTGTTGATAGGATTATTTCCTTTGTGGTTATTCAGGGTTAGCAGGATGGTGACAAAGGGTCTTCTTATGCACCTGGGATGTGATGTAACAATCACTAGCTCTGCTGATGAGTGCTTGCGGGTTGTTTCTCCTGACTTCAAGGTGGTGTTCATGGATATAGGCACACCTGGGACAGGTGGCTATGAAGTTGCAAGACGTATATACGAAAGGATCCCTAAACGTCACGAGAGACCGCTGATTGTAGCACTTACTGGGGTTACAGACAAGACAACTAGGGATAACTGCTTGAGAGTTGGTATGAAAGGTGTGCTACTAAAACCTGTTTCACTAGAGAAGATGAGGAGCGTTCTATCTGAACTATTAGAGCGTGGTAGTCTGCGTGAGTCGTAGCAAATTGTTGTGGAGTTACTATCAACTCAGATTTGAGGAAATCTCCGCCGTGATTGAGCCAAGGCTGCTCTTGTGCCGCTGATCCCGTGTACATAATATGCTGAGGCATTGATGGTAGCACAGGATGAAGTGTTAGTGCTGTTTGTAGCACATTTCTACTACCTATGTAAAAAGGGTGAATTTCCTGCCAATATTTATAAGGTGATTCATTATTTACTACTCAATTTTGCTCTCCACACCCTCTCAACACCCTGATCTGACTTTCTAAAGTTATCATCTGCAGATGTTCTCATATTGCATAACTTCCAATTTAAGGTATAAAATGTATTGGATCTAAGTCAAACCTGCAGAACTTACTTCATACTAGGAACCAAATTCTGCTTCAGACGCATAGATGAATTTGTTATTGTTATGTCAAGGCATCTGCTTTTGCAATGGATGTACAGCCATTTCACAAGGCAGTTCGGATCTCAACATCACAATACAATTAAGTAGAGAATTTATGGCTAGGGGTATTTTCTACAAATGTTGCATAAATGCCTTATATCCTTTATGTCACTTTTTTAGTGGCATTTGTAAAATGCTCCCAAAAGTCCTGTTTTAACATTTGCGAAATACCTATAAAGGTTTTCTGTTATTATTAATTTCAACTGTAAAGGTCTTTTTGAGGCATTTGTGTTACAAATAGGAATCTTGCTTCTAATGATCTTTTCTAACTTTTGTGGGCAATTGAAGAATGCACTAAAAGATATTAGTTTTTTTTTTCCTTGTCTTATATGGTTTTTGTTTTTTTTTATTGTGAAATACTACAAATAGCTTAACGACATACTTCAAGCATATTAAATTATTATTTTTTAATTCTATATATATATTTACAAATATTGCATAAATGCCTCTAAGAAAAAATACATTGTTTACATTTGATTTCAATACAAATGTGCAAATAAAGCATGTATTGCAACTCCAATAGAAAGGACATCTTTGTCAATTGTGAAGTAGGGGCTGTGTGGAGGGTGAAACATTTCTACACTTTCAATTGTCAATTGTCATTTTTATGATAAGAGTAATTTATCCAAGTAGGAGCAAAATCTTCACTACCCATGAATCAAGAAGCACCCTGAGTGTAGTTGTATCCCATGGTCTTAGTTGAGATTTGGTGCATGATACCAAAAATTTTATCATCATTCACAGTTGGAGGATTCAGTTAACGGTCATCCTTTGAAAAGTTGATGTGAGCGGGCAATTTTGCTGAGGTCCTGCGCAATTAATGCGCAGGACCGTCAAGCGAGCCGTCCGATCTAATCGGACGGCCCACATTGTTCTTCCATTAAAATAATCTAAACAACCTGTAAAAGCAGCTTTTTGGGAACGGGTCGGTCCAATGACGCTAAACCGGTTCGAGTTGGGCGGTTTGGGTTATCTTATGTAACTGAAGTATTGGTATTTCATACAAGTTTGGTTAATACGTTTTAAAAACACAAAATACCGCCCAGCTTGGTATATACGAATTCAAAAACCAAAAGGAGCGCGGTTCAATTTTGCTTTTCAAAATGTTTTGAAAATACCCAAAACCCATGGCAATCACCTCGCCCAACTCATTTTACGATTTGGAGCTCTGAAAATCTGGAGAAGAACAGCAAGCCCTCTCGCTCTTGAGAACGAACTCGCTTCCGTTGATCGAAAATAGTTGCTCATCTTGAGAATGAACTCGCTTCGTTGATCGCATCTTGGAGAAGCATCTGTTTCATTTCAAAATCAAAAGCCTGACAACTCTAAACACGAACTTGCAGAGGAGAAATTTTGGACGAACTTGCAGAGGGAGAAGACGAAGACGAAGACGAACTTGGGGCTTTCAGGTCGACGAAGGCGAACTTGGAGAGGAGAAATTATGGACGAACTTGCAGAAGGAGAAGATGAAGACGAAGACGAACTTGGGGCTTTCAGGTCGACGAAGGCGAACTTGGAGAGGAGAAATTATGGACGAACTTGCAGAAGGAGAAGACGAAGACGAAGACGAACTTGGGGCTTTCAGCGAGACGAAGGCGAACTTGGAGAGGAGAAATTATGGACGAACTTGCAGAAGGAGAAGACGAAGACGAAGATGAACTTGGGGCTTTCAGCTCGACGAAGGCGAACTTGAATGTTCATAGTTTTAGAATCTCCAAGCTTTTTCTTGGTTTGAAGATATATGTAAATTTTCACCCATTCCATTGTACCACAAAGCTATTTGTCTGAAAGGATAGAAAAGAGAAGTCTGAACAGGGATTCTAGATATTTCGTTTGTGATGATTGCAGAGAAGCAACCGAAGAGGAGGTGTGGAAGACAAAGATGATGAGAAGACGAGAGGAGAGAGATAAAGACGGGCCCTCAAAAGCCTGCAACCGAAATGAGTGGCACTGCACCAGGAGTAATGCTCTGTATCTGCTTGTTTTTATTCTTGTGTGGCTTCGGGCTCTTCTACCTTCTGGCTTTATTAATAAATCCATCATTCTTTGGTCAGGTTCTATGGAGGAAATTACATATTAGTTGGTGGCGCTTATTGATATGAACGAATGTAGCATTGAGTCAAAAATCAAGATGACGTTTGGCATGTCTATGTTCCTATTATATGGTTGCTTTGTTTATCGATGAGTACGTTGGTGTATTTGCTTTCATTTTTCTAGCATTTGATCTTTTTCTGATTGGTCTTCTCCCTTTCCTTCAGAGGTGCGTATCATAGAAAAAGCTACAGAAGTGAAGAAGCCAAACGAGAAAAGAAGAGGATATCTGGTGTCGTCCAAATCAAAGGGAAAGAAGACCGAATCTGTTAAGAAAGTAAAAACCTGAAAGCTCCTAAGCCTAAGCGCCATCCTGGTTTTTATGTATGTCTCTATCCTTTTCCCTGCCACTGTTTCTGTCTTATTGATTTTGATGGCTTTTAATAGTATAGTTTGGTTACAGGGATTGCTGAGAATCATTGAAGGAAGAGAACCCAAATGGAAATAAATCGGTAATATTTATCTATTTATTACTTAATTAAAATGTTCGTTTCCTTTTTTTATGTGTTTGTCTTGTGGATTTCTGATTTTAACTTTATTGACATTTGTTGTAAATCAAATAAGAAAGGTTGCAAAAGAAGGTGGAGCTAAATGGAAATCTATGACTGATGATGTGAGTAAATAATCATATCCTCTTTGTCAAAAGTACTATATTTGTTTCTGTTTATATTTTCTTGCTTGTATTCTTCAGTTAACATTTTCATGGTTCATTGGTTCTTAAGGAGAAGAAGCCTTACATTGATAAGGCACAAGAGCTGAAGGAAGATTATGAAAAGACTAAGGAAACCTTCAAGGTAGTTTTCCTTGTTGGTTCTGTTTTGTTCTGTTATCATTGTTTCAACCAGTTTTGGGATTTTATTGAGCAAAAGATTTTGAATGTTTCTTTGGTGTCTTGGTTGTTTATTTGATTGCCTATTACAGGAAGAAGAGAAGCAAGAGGAGCAAGAGGAACAGGGGAATGCAGGTTCAGAGCAAGAAGAGTAGAAGATTTTGAGCATAATCCTGGGCACCA
This sequence comes from Hakea prostrata, assembly GCF_041222555.1. Classification (NCBI taxonomy): domain Eukaryota; kingdom Viridiplantae; phylum Streptophyta; class Magnoliopsida; order Proteales; family Proteaceae; genus Hakea; species Hakea prostrata. The sequence continues at coordinate 43,861,078 of NC_142608.1, forward strand.
TATGGATAGGCATCGCTATCCTTTATAAATGCTTATGTAGGTTTGGAGTAGTGAGCTGTGTTTTGTTCATTAGACTTTAAAGTTTCAACAGTTCATGAATTGTGAAATAATCCATTTGTCCTCTACCATGTAAAACTGAAAGTCAATTTTCTGAATCAGCAACTTAGTTTTGGCTGCAATGAGTGATTTAAGATTTCTCTAAGTCAAGCATTTACGGGCTCCTGTTCATTTCAAAATCCCATATGGTATTTTTCTGATGGTGGTTTCTCTTTATTCTTACAGGGTTGTCGTGTGTTTATTGATTGAGCCATTTCCAAAATCAGCTTTGAATGCACAGGCTAGCAAGATGTTACTTGAAAATTATGAAGAGTATGCTAGGATTGCCGGGTGAGTGGTTCCAACTTCTTTTGTTTGATGACATGTCATGATGTGTTTGGATTTATTATCT